>NC_049243.1:61380412-61573679 GCF_011100685.1 Canis lupus familiaris | reverse complement strand
CGGGGTTAGGCCGGAACCGGCGGAGAGCAGGGGAGGCAGCCGGACGCGGGACAGGGAGAGGTAGGGAATGGAACGGAGGGCGACCCCGAAGCACTCGCCGGAAGGCGGACCCTAACCCTAACCCTAACCCTAACCCTAACCCCTAACCCCTAACCCCTACCCTAACCCCTACCCTAACCCTAACCTTTAGGACTGCTTTTGCTCTATCCCAAAGATTTTGAATGGTTGTATCTAAATTCTCATTAGTTTTCATGAATCTTTTTAATTCTTCCTTAATTTCCTGGTTGACCCTTTCATTTTTATCAAGATGGTCCTTAACCTCCATTTGAAGTCCTTCCAAACCTCTTGTGGTGGTTTAGTTCTAATTTCAAGGCATTATGGTCTGAGAATATGTAGGGGACGATCCCAGTCTTTTGGTATCGGTTCAGACCTGATTGTGACCCTTTATGTGGTCTATTCTGGAGAAAGTTCCATGTGCCCTTGAGAAGAATGTGTATTCAGTTGAGTTTGAATGTAAAGTTCTGTAGATATCTGTGAAATCCATCTGGTCCAGTGTATCATTTAAAGCTCTTGTTTCTTTGGAGATGTTGTGCTTAGAAGACCTATCGAGTGTAGAAAGCGCTAGATTGAAGTCACCAAGTATAAGTGTATTATTATCTATGTATGTCTTAAATTTTTTTATTAATTGATTGATATATTTGGCAGCTCCCACATTCGGGGCATATATATCGATGATTGTTAAGTCCTCTTGTTGGATAGATCCTTTAAGTATGAGATAGTGTCCCTCTTCATCTCTCACTACAGTCTTCAGGGTAAACATTACTTTATCTGATATAAGGATGGCTACCCCTGCTTTCTTTTGAGGACCGTTTGAATGGTAAATGGTTCTCCAACCTTTTATTTTCAGGCTGTAGGTGTCCTTCTGTCTAAAATGAGTCTCAGCAAATAGATGGGTCCTGCTTTTTTATCCAATCTGACACCCTGCGCCTTTTGATGGGGTCATTAAGCCCCCATCACGTTCAGAGTTACTATTGAAAGATATGAGTTTAGTGTCATCATGATATCTATTCAGTCCCTGTTTTTGTGGATTGTTCCATTGGACTTCTTCTTAAAGGGGAATTTTAAGAGTCCCCCTTAAAATTTCTTGCAGAGCTGGTTTGGAGGTCACATATTCTTTCAGTTTCTGCCTGTCTTGGAAGCTCTTTATGTCTCCTTCCATTCTGAATGAGAGCCTTGCTGGATAAAGTATTGTTGGCTGCATGTTTTTCTCATTTTGGACCCTGAATATATTCTGCCAGCCCTTTCTGGCCTGCCAGGTCTCTGTGGAGAGGTCTGCTGTTAATCTGATATCTCTCCCCATATAAGTTAGGGATTTCTTGTCTCTTGCTGCTTTAAGGATCTTTATCTTTGGAATTTGCAAGCTTAACTATTAAATGTCGAGGTGTTGAACAGTATTTATTGATTTTAGGGGGGATCGCTCTATTTCCTGAATCCGAATGCCTGTTTCCCTTCCCAGATTAGGAAAGTTTTCAGCTATAATTTGTTCAAATACATATTCTGGACCTCTGTCCCTTTCAGCGCCCTTGGGAACCTGCATCCCAGCGTGGTCCGACCTCAGAAGATGCCAAAAAAAGATGGGGGGGGAGCCTGTTTTTTTCCAATAAGAGGCACATGTCAACTGTCCAGAACAGATTCTCCTTTTCCTCCTCGATCTTGTTAAAAACAAACAAACAAGCAAAAAAGCTTTCTCAGCAGCTGAGGAAACAGCCTGACCTTTCTGTATCTGGGCTTCTGAACGGAATCTGGGCCTGGTGGGGGGAAACGGGTCCCCCTGGCTGGACAGGGTGGGGGACTGCTTGCCCACATTGGAGCCCAGGGGTGCCGTCCGCTCAGGCCAGACCAGAGGGCGCACACAGCCGCTGTGCGTTCCCCCCACCCCTTGGAAGGTACCAGAACAGACCAGGACACCGCTGCCCCGCTTCTGCCGGCACAGAGTGACGTGGATGTGATGAGGAACTTGGGAGAAAACTCCAATCTGCTTTGGCGGGGGGGGGGGGGGGGGAGGTCCTGGTAGACACGGAGCGGGGTTCCAGGAGTGAGGAAGGCAGATCCGGCCGGGGCAGGGCATCAGGGTGGCGGTCACTGGGCTTCAGGAGGGAAGGTAGGTGAAGGCAGTAGCAGGGTAATGGTGGCACAGCAGTGTGGACGCATGCCATGCCTCTGAACTGTACCCCCAAAGGCAATTACATAAACGCTACAAATACTTTTATGACAATTTAGAAAAAGGCTGTGCGAGGCCGTGTGGGCACCCAAGGCAAAAGGAAAATTACTAATCCTGTCTTTTTTTTAAGATTTATTTATTTATTTATTTATTTATTTATTTATTTATTTATTTATGTGAGTGAGAGTGTGCGGGGGCCAAAGGGAGCATGAGCAAGGGAGGGGAAGAGGGAGAGGGAGAAGCAAGCTCCCCACTGAGCAGGGAGCCTGACACCGGGCTCGATCCGAGGACTCTGGGATCATGATCTGAGCTGAAGACAGACGCTTAACTGACTCAGCCACCCAGATGCCCCTGATCTTGACTTTATTTAAAGTTGTGGTATTTTGTTCATTGGATTTTTTTGCATTAATTAGGTTTTAATTTTTTTTTGCCTTAAGATCATATTGATCTTGATTACTGCATTTCTTTGGCAGTCCCCTAAGTATGCACCCTAACCCCAGCCCTGTGCTAGAGGGATGGGAAGTTCTCAGAAGTAGTCTCCTGAGGATCGTTCCTGTCATGACTGGAGGAGGGAGGGCGAAGAAGGTGCCTGGGGAAGCCAGGATCATTGCACAGGGCGCTCTGGGCAGCGCAGCAGAAGGCAGGCATCAACTCACTGGCCCAATGATAGCTGACCTTGCACAAACTTGTCCCATGATGTGAGCAGGTCCAAAGGCGTTAAAAGTCACATCAAGGGCGTGAGAAGTTCAGCAGGTTGAGCAAAAGGGGCAATTGGTCAACACCGACCTACTGCTTTGAAGGGCGTGTCTGGAGCATGGGGCTTGTCCACGTCTGCTTTCTATTCTAACAGAAGTGTCTCCAGGTGGAAAAAGGTGGAAGGCACTTCGAAAGAGGAAATAAGCTCCAAGACAGGGCTGGAGAAGAAAGAAGGAAAGCGCCTGATTGCTCCTTATTGTACTCTCCCCTCTTGGGAAGCTGGCAGGGAGTGGGATGACATTCAGAGCCATGAGAGAGCCCCAGAGAACATTCTGCTGGGGTGCTCTAAGGCATAAGTGAGGAAAGTGAGACAATCTCGTGGGCCCCAATAAACTGCTAGAACCCATCACCCCAGGTAACCAGGACAAACCTGGTCATACAACCCTGCATATTCCTGGGGCCATGAGCCTGGTAGATGAGAGAGAGATGTGTGGCAGGCATCGCGCATCTGAGCCATCACCAGGGTCTTACTCCATCTCCTGCTTCCATGTTGCCCGGTGCTACAATCCAGGTCCCTTTATTTTCTTTAAAACACTCTCTGGAATTATCTCATTAATTAATTAATTTGTTTGTTGACCACTTCCGCTCCTCTCCCAACCTCCCATCGATTTAAACTCCCTAAGAGAAGGGCCATCATCCATCTTGTTTGATACAGTAGCTCCAGCCCCTGGAGTAGTACCCAGCACATATTAAGAGTTCAATAATTATTTGTTGGATGAATGAATGAATACATGCATGAATAAAAATGTAAACCTCAGCAAGGTTTTTCACCAATTTTTATGCACAAAATGGAAAAAGTAAACTGGAAGTTGGCACACTTACGTGGATAGTTAGCTGGCTGAATGAATAAGGAGTGTTGCTTAATGGATTGCAGATGTCTCTAGTGGATTGCCACAGGGCTCTTGGCACTATTCACTTGAAGACTTGTGTTTGGCATCTTTGGATGCCCTCTAAGTATGGTATTCAGAGCTGAGCTAGTCCTACCACCCTTAGGTTAGTGGGTCAAGTTCAACAGAGATAGATGATGACCCTTTTAAATGGTAGATGTCCAGAGGAGAGTGGCTGGATGAGGAATGGGAGAAGAGCAGACTTGATAGGGATGGTGGCTGTAGTGGGTGGTAGGAGGCAGCCAGGACAACCCAGATGTGGTTGTGGAAGGAGGATTAGACTTATTCTGTAGGGTGCCAGGAGCCAAGGAGGACCAGAGGTTGGAAGTTACAGGTGTTCTGAGCCAGTACAAGCCAGGTGATCCTAACCATTGGGGCTGGCCAGCATCAGATTAGGAGACTCATGGGGTTGAGAGTATACTTGGTATGGGGGGTGCATCCAGGCTGGGGCCGCCCTGGCCAGGAGGCCATCCCTCTGTGCCAAGTAGGGAGAATCCTTGCCTTCAAGAGGGGGTCTCCAGAACCTGTGAAGCTTCCATGCAGAAACGCTGCAGAATTTTTCTCGCACCATCCCCAGAAGAGGTCTCCTTGAATGCTGGGCCACCCCACATCTGGTGGGCGAGGTGCTGGTGGGCAGGGAGAGGATAGGGCTGCCCTTCACCCATCTCTGGAGCAACCTGTTTCTGATAGGAAATAGAACAAGGGCAGATAGGGATGTTTGCATGCATTCTGTGTGCTTTACTTTCTACTTCCTGGCAAAGGAGGCGAGTACCATGGGGAGACAGAAATCTCACCTCTTTTTCTCCCTGTCCTTCCTTCTCGCTCCCCTTTGTCTTCCCTCCTTCCTTTGTTTTGTTGGCTTGTTCTTCTTTTAATGAGCCAAGTGTTCTAAAATCACTAATATCTGACCTAGGAAAGTGAGGCTCTTTCACGCATGGGTTTACATCTCTCCAGCCAGAGAATTTTTTAGATTAATTAAGTATTCTGAGAATCTGGCTTTTTTTCCTTTCCATTCCTTTTCCTTTCTTTTCTCTTCTTTTCTTTTCTGAGGGGTACACCGATGGGATGAGCACTGGGTGTTATGCTATATGTTGGCAAATCGAACTCCAATTTATTATTTAATTTTATTTTTTTTATAATTTGTTTTATTTTATTTTCTTTCTTTTCTTTCCTTTCTCTTTTTTTTTTTCTTTTCTTTTTTTTTTTTGGAGGAGGGGATAGAAATTTTGGGGTCTGAGTAGAATGAAGGAATTTTTTATGGGGAAAAGAAAAAAATGTCAGTAGTTAGGGGGTCTTCACATGGCCTCAGGATGCAATCTGGGCACTTCTGGCCCTCAGCGACAGACTGAGCTGCAACAGTGTCACTTCACAGTCAATCGAGATGAAGGACTTAGGTGATGCAAGAGACACAGGTGTGGGCGAGACTTGCTGGCCCCTCTCATCATTCTTCCTAGTCCAAAGATCAGCCTGTCCATGGTCTTAATCTAGTTTTTCTAATACTAATGCCTCCTAACTCTGAGAAATGAACAAGGAGTGGTGGAAGGGGAGGTGGGGAGGGGGACGGGGTGACTGGGTGATGGGCACTGAGAGGTACACAGATGGGATGAGCACTGGGTGTTATGCTATATGTTGGCAAATCGAACTCCAATTTATTATTTAATTTAATTTTTTTATAAATTAACTTTTCATTGGTGTTCAATTTACCAACATACAGAACAACACCCAGTGCTCATCCCGTCAAGTGTCCCCCTCAGTGCCCGTCACCCACTCACCCCCACCCCCCGCCCTCCTCCCCTTCCACCACCCCTAGTTCTTTCCCAGAGTTAGGAGTCTTTATGTTCTGTCTCCCTTTCTGATATTTCCCACACATTTCTTCTCCCTTCCCTTATATTCCCTTTCACTATTATTTATATTCCCCAAATGAATGAGAACATACACTGTTTGTCCTTCTCCAATTGACTTACTTCACTCAGCATAATACCCTCCAGTTCCATTAATGTTGAAGCAAATGGTGGGTATTTGTCATTTCTAATGGCTGAGGAATATTCCATGTATACATAGACCACATCTTCTTTATCCATTCATCTTTCGATGGACACCGAGGCTCCTTCCACAGTTTGGCTATTGTCGACATTGCTGCTAGAGACATCGGGGCGCGGGTGTCCCGGTGTTTCATTGCATCTGTATCTTTGGGGTAAATCCCCAACAGTGCAATTGCTGGGTCGTAGGGCAGGTCTATTGTTAACTCTTTGAGGAACCTCCACACAGTTTTCCAGAGTGGCTGCACCAGTTTACATTCCCACCAACAGTATAAGAGGGTTCCCCTTCTCCGCATCCTCTCCAACATTTGTGGTTTCCTGCCTTGTTAATGTTCCCCATTCTCACGGGTGTGAGGTGGTATCTCATTGTGGTTTTGATTTGTATTTCCCTGATGGCAGGTGATGGGGAGCATTTCCTCATGTGCATGTTGGCCATGTGTATGTCTTCCTCTGTGAGATTTCTGTTCGTGTCTTTTGCCCATTTCATGATTGGATTGTTTGTTTCTTTGCTGTTGAGTTTAATAAGTTCTTTATAGATCTTGGAAACTAGCCCTTTATCTGATACGTCATTTGCAAATATCTTCTCCCATTCTGTAGGTTGTCTTTTAGTTTTGTTGACTGTATCCTTTGCTGTGCAGAAGCTTCTTATCTTGATGAAGTCCCAATAGTTCATTTTTGCTTTTGTTTCTTTTGCCTTCGTGGATGTATCTTGCAAGAAGTTACTGTGGCCGAGTTCAAAAAGGGTGTTGCCTGTGTTCCCCTCTAGGATTTTGATGGAATCTTGTCTCACATTTAGATCTTTCATCCATTTTGAGTTTATCTTTGTGTATGGTGCAAGAGAGTGGTCTAGTTTCATTCTTCTGCATGTGGATGTCCAATTTTCCCAGCACCATTTATTGAAGAGACTATCTTTCTTCCAGTGGATAGTCGTTCCTCCTTTGTCAAATATTAGTTGACCATAAAGTTGAGGGTCCACTTCTGGATTCTCTATTCTGTTCCATTGATCTATGTGTCTGTTTTTGTGCTATTACCACACTCTCTTGATGACCACAGCTTTGTAGTACAGCCTGAAATCTGGCATTGTGATGCCCCCAGATATGGGTTTCTTTTTGAATATTCCCCTGGCGATTCGGGGTCTTTTCTGATTCCACACAAATCTTAAAATAATTTGTTCTAACTCTCTGAAGAAAGTCCATGGTATTTTGATAGGGATTGCATTAAACGTGTAAATTGCCCTGGGTAACATTGACATTTGCACAATATTCATTCTTCCAATCCACGAGCATGGAATATTTTTCCATCTCTTGGTGTCTTACTCAATTTTTTTCAGAAGTATTCTGTGGTTTTTAGGGTGTCGATCCTTTCCCTCCTTGGTTAGGTTTATTCCTAGGTATCTTATGCTTTTGGGTGCAATTGTAAATGGGATTGACTCCTTAATGAAAGAAGAAAAAGAACTTAATGGCCTCCATCCGGAATTTGGAGCTCCACAGGAGGGCCCCCTCGGAGGGGATCTGCGATCAGGACAGTCGTCTGACCACACAAGGCCAGGCCAGGAACCCTGCGACCTTCCCCGCGGCGGGAGGGGAGGCCGGGATGTGAGCAGTTCCGCCGGCCGCCACCAGGGGGCGCGTCGTCCCAGTGCCCGCGCAGCCCCGGGAGGAGCCCGCGGGGCGCCCTGAGGCAGAGCGGGGCTGGGGGCTGGAGCTGCCCGCGCGGGGTGCCGGGGTGTAGGGGCGCCCAGCACCTGCAGAGGCAGCGGGAGGCCGGGCCGGACCGGGGCGCGGGCGGCCGGCCCGCGGACGAGGCCGGTGCCAGGACAGCAGCCTGCGGCCCGCCCTGCCCGTGCACCTGCCACTGCATCCCTCCCCGCCCCGGAGCGACCTGGGTGCTCACAGAGGACAGCCCGGGACAGCGGGGCGGGGTTGGGGGGGGTTAAGGACCTCAGTCTACTGCTGTGATCTGAAATCCGCGGCTCCTCTGACCCATCTTTTGCAGTAACTGTTTCTCAAGCTTCTGGCCCGAGGAAGCCGCGGGCCCCCTGGGAGAGAGGACGGTGCCCAATGCTGGGTTGGGGATGGGGGGCGGGCGGGGGTGCTAAGACGCAGCGACTTCTGTGCCTGTTTCCCCCGTCTCACCCCAAAGCCAGGCTCCTGTTCTCAGCTCCGTGCTGCCAAGGCTGGGATTACAAACCTGCAGATCTCCTTGGCAGGCGGGCTCCTGCTCGGTTGTTCAGCCCAAATGGCCCCTAGGAGGCGGGAGCTGGGAAAGAGGAGGGAGAGGGGGACTCCCTGTTTCTTGTTGGGTCCCTGTTCCTGTGGTTGTTGCTCCAGCAGCAGCACTTTGTCCTGTCCTGGGCGCAGCAGCGGTTCCTTCCACTGCCACTTCCACCTCTGCGCCCTGAACCTGCCTCCTGATGCCTGTTAGAGATGCCAGCCCGCAGCTAGTGGGACATCACCCAGGCCGGGAGGTCAGTGTCCCTGCTCCGTGGGGCCCCTTGCATTGTTCCCCACATGCTAGGCTTTGTACCTGCCTGCTATGACCATCTTTTGTGCTCCAGTGTCCCTCACCGGGTCTTTCCCTTTCAGCCCTCCATCACCTATACGACCAATTCCCGTGTTAAAGCTCCTCCCTTGAAATCACTTTTCCTGACTGTGAGCTCAGCTGGGGTTTCTTACTCTTGTAAATGAAAGCGTTTGACATGGAGGTTTCCTTCTGAGGATGCCAGCGTTGGAGGGGATCCGAATGCTGGGGAAGAAGGCCCTAAGCACAACTCTACTTGAAACTTGGCTACGGCATCCAACTCTCTCCTTCTGGATCCAATAGATTAAAAAAATATATAAAAGATTTTTTTTAAAGGCCGGACCCAAAAAATAAAATAAAATATAAATAAATAAATAAATGCCAGACCTGGAATAATTTCTCCCGCCTTTTTTCCACGGTACGCCATGTGGAATTCCTCTGCGTTTGTGTGAACCAACACATGGTGCCTGGAGAAGCCTGGGATGTGGTCGCCACCTTCTCAGTCATTCTTGGCTCAGTGCTGGGTGTTAGGCAAGCAGTCTAATTAAACAGAGTCACTGAAGGCGACAGGGGTTTTCACTGGCTCACAGATGGCCTTTCCTGGAATCTTGCTTAGTGTTAAGGGACGTCCCAGAAGAGAAGCAAAGAAAGGAGACATGATAGCTCTCAGTTTTGGCCCTGGGGGGCCCTTGCCCAAAGAGCAGAAGGCTAGAGGCCTGTGGGTCAAGGGAAGGGCAGCATTGCTGCTGGAGGGCCCCTCTTGTGCAGACCCCAGAAATGCTCAGTGGGTCCGCGGGCAGGGCCACCCTAGACAGTCACTTAGGCAAAGTGATTAGCGAGCAGACCCAAGGGCCAACAGCATGATGGCGATTCCTCCCACCGTCCCGTCTGCGTCAGATGACGTGGATTGTAAGCTTTCTTCAACCACCACAGTGGATTGTCTTCTGTCTCAGGCTTTGCAAACTCGGGCTTCAGCTGTATTTTGCTCCCGTGGCTGCTCATCATGGACACGCAGGAAGGCCCTGTGTGAGGAGCGACGGAGTCCCAGGGAGGCCAGCCCAGCGGCCGCTCCTGCTCACGGCTCCTTCCACCTCACCCCACCCCATATTTGACTTCTTTGGGGGCTCCTGTTATTTGGGGTTTCCCTGCTGTCACAGACCCTGGCTTCCACTGGTGCCCCCTTCCCTCTGGCCTGAGGCAGGGGGCCTGGGGGACTCAAGGATCCTTTGTTTTCTTTCCAGCAGTTCTTGAAGTTGCTTCTCCCCTGCACAGGGGTGTCTCTGGGCTCGGTCCTCCCGTTGGGTCGGGGTGGGCTGTGTCATCACTTCCCCATCAGAGGGAGAAAGTCTGTCTCTGAATCAACAAACTTGACTGAAGATGGGGTCCCTGTGGGTGTGTGTGGGTTACTCAGACACGAGTTACTCCTCTTTATATTAAAATATTCTGTTAATTATGTCAGGGCCCGTCATGTTCACATTATGCCGCTTTACAAATGATACACAGATCCTGGCACAGTAGGAGGACACTCAAGGTGCTGGAATGCTCAGAAAGATCAGCGCATCCTAAGTGCTTCAAAGACCTACCCCTCTGTTTTTGTGTTTTGCTTTCTTTTGTTTTAAAGTTTTATGTGTGGGATGCCTGGGTGGCTCAGTGGCTGAGGGTCTGCCTTTGGCTCAGGTCATGATCCCGGGGTCCTGGGATCGAGTCCCGCATTGGGCTCCCTGCAGGGAGCCTGCTTCTCTCTCTACCTGTGTCTCTACCTCTCTCTGTGTGTCTCTCATGGATAAATAAATAAAATCTGTTAAAAAATAAAGTTTTATGTATTCAATTTTAGAGGGGGCTGGGGCAGAGGGAGAGAGAGAAAATCTCAAGCGGACTCCCCGCTGAGAGTGGAGCCTGCCTCGGGGCTCAATCCCACATCCCTGAGGTCAAGAGTTGGACCTTTAGCCAACCGAATCACCCAGGTGCCCAAAAGACCTACTCATTTGAGTTTCTCAATACCAGATGAAGCCATTTGCAGAGGTCGCATAATGGAGGATTCAAGGCTTTGAATTCCCATTTCTATGAGGAATCCCGCAGGTATGTAAGGGGGAGGGCCTCGGGCCAGGAGGATGGGATGAAAGATGTTTTGGGCCTTTACCTGACAGAGTGAAGCTGCCATCGGCCCAGAAAATCAAGTATTCTCCTGCAGACCCAGCTGATAGGGAGGTAGCCCCAGCCTGACCCCACTCACCCCTGAGACGGGTCACCAGGCCCCGGGGAAAGAATGATGCCTTCTCCCCGTGGCGGGTACAGTGGGGCCAGAGGGTGCTGCCCAGCTGCCCGGTCCGGCTGCCCTGGGGCCAGAGGGACATGTCGAGGGGAGGGAGGCAGACAGGGCCCTGAGAAGGAGCTGCCCAGTGTGCGTACATGCCTGTGTGCATGTTTGTACATGCGTGTGCCCGTGTGGCAGTTTCCTGCGGTTCGTCACGGACTACTCTCTGCTGTTAGTATTTATTGTGGACCCAGGCGATGGGCCCCATTAATTAGTTATTGATACTAAGGAACTGGAGTGAGGACTTCTCCCCTCTGAAAGGCCCCAAGCAGGCCTGTTTGTCAGCCGCGCAGCACTGTGGGTGTTCATGACACAGTCCCGGCCCAGAACCGACACTGGGGCTGAGCCACGGCTGTGGGTGGGCCAGAGGCCTGGAGCTCTGGGGGCTCCGCGGGATTCTGGGGGCTTCCCATCTGCCCCCTCTGAGGGCATCGTCTTCGGACCCTGTGCGGCTCGTGAACCTCCTCCCTGTACCAGCTGCGGGCACTTCCCCAGCCAGGCCTCACGCCCCGGTCAGAGTGACAGCAGGACCGGTCAGGGGCGTGGGGCACTCAGGCCACGCAGCCTGTACACAGGTCCAGATGCAGTTTTTACCTCAGAAGAGGCTTCCTTTCCCTCCGAGAGAACTCAGCCTCTCAGCCTCGCACAAACATTCAGGGGCGTCTCGGCAAATGGGCCCAGGTGCATGAACACCGAGGCCCGGTTTTCTGATGGTGGTGATGGTGGTGTTGGTGGCATCGGGTGTGTTTCTCAGGCCCAACGGGGGGTCGTTTCTGATGGGCTTTTTGCAGGAAGAGGAGAGAGGCAGCTTCGGCCTCCCCCACTCACGCCAGAGTTGTTTCAGAGGGACAGCTCCTGCCGCCCTGACTCACGCGAGTGTGGCCTCATGGACTCGGAGCAGATATGGGATATCTGTTTTTTGGTCGATTTTATGATCATCGGGATCTGAAAGCTTTCAGTGAGATGGGTGTCAGTGAACGCAGAGGGAATGTCGACCGGATTGAACAGTGTCCCCTCAAATTCACATCCACCAGGAACCTCCTTTGGGGATGGGGCCTCTGCAGATGTAGTCAAGGCAGATGGGGCCCGTCTGGACCGGGGTGTGCCCTGCTCCACAGACTCGCATCCTTACAAGCAGAGACCACAGATACCGGGAGACACACACGGAGACCAGCGCATGATGACAGAGACAGAGATTGGAACGATGCTGACGCAAGCCAAGGGATGCCGAGGATTTCTGGCAACCCGCAGAAGCTGGAAGCAGCGAGGGAGGATTCTCCTCAAGTGTTCAGAGAGAGCATGGCTCTACCAGCACCTGGATTGCAGACCTCTGGCCTCCATAAATATAAGATGCTAAACATCCGGTCTGGGGTGCTTAGTGAGGGCAGCCCTGGGAAGCTAGTGTGGCCGCTCATTCCTCTTCCCTCCATGCAGCTGGAGGGGCATGAGTCTAAGAGACACCATCAGGGTTTACCTTAGGGTTGCCCTAATCTAGCACACAGAAAACAAAACAAAACAAAACAGAAAAGAACAGAACAGGGTACTCTGTTAAATGCGAATTTTGGATCAACCACAAACACATCTTTTAGTGTAAGTGTATCCCAAATACGACATGGGATATACTAATACTGACAAGTATTTCTTGTTGGTCTGAAATTCCATCTTAGCTGGGAGTCCTGTATTTTACGCGCCTCTCCTAACCTGCTGCCCTGCTTGCTGCCTCCGCGGCCTGCCATTTCCCTGGGCCCTCAGCTCACAGAAGGGCCTCCAGGGTGGAGGTGGAGGCTGACGAGCCCCACAGAGCCGCATCTAAACCCATTCATGCTCCTCTCTCCTGGCTCCCCGAGCCCTGCCAGCAATCTGCAGTCTGAACATCATCTCTACCAGCCGCATGCAAGTCTGGCAGGATTCAAACATGGGGGTGGGAGGGAGGTGGGAGGCTCAGAGGGGAGCACAATGCCTGCCTTGGGGAGGCCTTCCAGCAGGAGGGAGCCAGCCTCCCAGTGATTCCTGCGGAACTGCACTTGGCATCAGCCTCTGCACTTTGATTTGCTCTATTTTAAACGGTCTTCAATTCCCCTCCTGGGGAAGGGAGAGGAGGGAGGAGGGGGGAGCTGCGGAGGGCATGTGGAGTAAATCAGGGGCACTCAGGGCCGGTGGGAAACCTAGAAGCCAGTTGGCAGAGTTGTGTGGAATTCTCGCAAACGGGAATTAAAGATTGGGGCAGAGAAGATGGGGCGCAGTGAGGGGGGTGCTGGCAGTGAGTCTGGCTGGTGCCTACAAGGCCTGGGGCTGGGATCCGCAGCCAGAGACACCCAGAGAGAGCAGAAGATCCACAGCCAGGGACACCTGGGGAGACCCGAAGCTCTCCTGTCAGCCGGTGGCTGTCTAGTGTGGAGCCGGTGACAACCTAAGGTATTCACCTAGGACAGGCGCTGGCTCCCCTCTGGCTCCCTTCTGGCTCTGCTCTGGCTCTGCTCTGGCTCTGGCTCTGCTCTGGCTGTGGCTGTGGCTGTGGCTCTGCTCTGCTCTGGTTCTGCTCTGGCCTTGGCTCTGGCTCTGCTCTGGCTCTCGCTCTAGCTGTGGCTCTGCTCTGGCTCTGCTCTGGCTCTGGCTCTCTGGCTCAGGCAGCTGCGGGCATGGAAGGAAGGGAGGGAGTGGCTCGAGGGACAGGTCTGGGCCTACTTTTGAGGTGTGGACCACTGAGGAAGCAGGGCCAGGGGCGCTGGGCTCCCTTGGACCAGGCCGAGTAGGGACTAGCAGACGGTCTCCATGGCTTGGGGCTTCTCCCAGCTGTACGGCCTCTCCAGGGAATTGCTGAGTTTGATTAATGAAAGCAAATTAGCGGAGGCTGCAGAAATAGCCCTGAGTCGTGGCAGGTCTGGTCCTGTTTCCCTGTGATTTACAAGAGCAAGGCTAGGCCGTGTCCCCCTCTTAAGAAGCTCCAGAGTAACTGGGGAGGACCTGCCTTCTAGAAATCCTGAGCCCTGATCCTCGCCCCCAGAGGGAATTGTGGTTCCCTGGGACATGGGGGTGGCAGTAGGGGCAGGGGCCTGGAAGCAGGGTGTGAATGGATTCTCGAAACTGGACCTCCTGCTCTGGAGGCTGGGCTCGGCTCCCAGGGCGAGAACGTGTGTTTGAGGACTGGTTGCCCAAGCAGCCACCAGGGATGCCCCCTGCATCAGAGCAGGGAGGAGGTTCTGCTCAGGGCCCAGAGACACCTGGCCAGAGGCCAGGTCCAGGGGAACCCGAGGCTGTGGCTCTGAGATGAGGTGCAAGACTCCGAGGGGGTGTGGGCACCCGGCTGTGTGTGTGTGTGTGTGAGAGAGAGAAAGAGAGAGAGAGAGAGACAGAGAGAGAGAGCTCCTGCCTGGCTTCTCTCACCTCATCACCCAGGCCCCCAGGGGGTAGGAGACAGAATCCCCCTTCCTGGTGAGCTGGGCAGGCCTCACTACCCTACCAGGAGGGGGCCACCTGGGGCCCACAGTGCCGGTGAGGTGGGGGCACGTTACCTACTTCTGGCATCTGGCTAGCAGGCTCCTTTACATTTCACGTGAGCTTCATCTTTTTCTAAAAAATAAATTTATTTTTTATTGGTGTTCAATTTGCCAACATACAGAATAACACCCAGTACTCATCCCGTCAAGTGTCCCCCTCAGTGCCCGTCACTCACTCACCCCCACCCCCCACCCTCCTCCTCTTCCACCACCCCTAGTTCATTTCCCAGAGTTAGGAGTTTTCATGTTCTGTCTCCCTTTCTGATATTTCCCACACATTTCTTCTCTCTTCCCTTCTATTCCCTTTCACTATTATTTATATTCCCCAAATGAATGAGAACATACACTGTTTGTCCTTCTCCGATTGACTTACTTCACTCAGCATCATACCTTCCAGTTCCATCCACGTCGAAGCAAATGGTGGGTATTTGTCATTTCTAATGGCTGAGGAATATTCCATTGTATACATAGACCACATCTTCTTTATCCATTCATCTTTCGATGGACACCGAGGCTCCTTCCACTGTTTGTCTCTTGTGGACATTGCTGCTATAAACATCAGGGTGCAGTTGTCCTAGTGTTTCATTGCATCTGAATCTTTGGGGTAAATCCCCAACAGTGCAATTGCTGGGTCGTAGGGCAGGTCTATTGTTAACTCTTTGAGGAACCTCCACACAGTTTTCCAGAGTGGCTGCACCAGTTCACATTCCCACCAACAATGCAGGAGGGTTCCCCTTTCTCCGCATCCTCTCCGACATTTGTGGTTTCCTGCTTTGCTAATTTTCCCCATTCTCACTGGTGTGAGGTGGTATCTCATTGTGGTTTTGATTTGTATTTCCCTGATGGCCAGTGATGCGGAGCATTTTCTCATGTGCATGTTGACCATGTCTATGTCTTCCTCTGTGAGATTTCTCTTCATGTCTTTTGCCCATTTCATGATTGGATTGTTTGTTTCTTTGCTGTTGAGTTTAATAAGTTCTTTATAGATCTTGGAAACTAGCCCTTTATCTGATACGTCATTTGCAAATATCTTCTCCCATTCTGTAGGTTGTCTTTTAGTTTTGTTGACTGTATCTTTTGCTGTGCAGAAGCTTCTTATCTTGATGAAGTCCCAAGAGTTCATTTTTGCTTTTGTTTCTTTTGCCTTCGTGGATGTATCTTGCAAGAAGTTACTGTGGCTGAGTTCAAAAACGGTGTTGCCTGTGTTCCCCTCTAGGATTTTGATGGAATCTTGTCTCACATTTAGATCTTTCATCCATTTTGAGTTTATCTTTGTGTCTGGTGAAAGAGAGTGGTCTAGTTTCGTTCTTCTGCTTGTGGATGTCCAATTTTCCCAGCACTCTTATTGAAGAGACTTTCTTCCAGTGGATAGTCTTTCCTCTTTTATCGAATATTCGTTGACCATAAAGTTAAGGGTCCACTTCTGGATTCTCTATTCTGTTCCATTGATCTGTGTGTCTGTTTTTGTGCCAGTACCAGACTGTCTTGATGACCACAGCTTTGTAGTACAACCTGAAATCTGGCATTGTGATGCCCCCAGCTATGGTTTTCTTTTTTAAAATTCCCCTGGCTATTCGGGGTCTTTTCTGATTCCACACAAAGAGAAAAACCAAGAACCATATGATCCTCTCAATACATGCAGAGAAAGCATTTGACAAAATACAGCATCCATTCCTGATCAAAACTCTTCAGAGTGTAGGGATAGAGGGAACATTCCTCAACATCTTAAAAGCCATCTACGAAAAGCCCACAGCAAATATCATTCTCAATGGGGAAGCACTGGGAGCCTTTCCCCTAAGATCAGGAACAAGACAGGGATGTCCACTCTCACCACTGCTATTCAACATAGTACTGGAAGTCCTAGCCTCGGCAATCAGACAACAAAAAGACATTAAAGGCATTCAAATTGGCAAAGAAGAAGTCAAACTCTCCCTCTTCGCTGATGACATGATACTCTACATAGAAAACCCAAAAGCCTCCACCCCAAGATTGCTAGAACTCATACAGCAATTTGGCAGCGTGGCAGGATACAAAATCAATGCCCAGAAATCAGTGCGTTTCTATACACTAACAATGAGACTGAAGAAAGAGAAATTAAGGAGTCAATCCCATTTACAATTGCACCCAAAAGCATAAGATACCTAGGAATAAACCTAACCAAAGAGGTAAAGGATCTATACCCTAAAAACTATAGAACACTTCTGAAAGAAATTGAGGAAGACACAAAGAGATGGAAAAATATTCCATGCTCATGGATTGGAAGAATTAATATTGTGAAAATGTCAATGTTACCCAGGGCAATATACACGTTTAATGCAATCCCTATTAAAATACCATGGACTTTCTTCAGAGAGTTAGAACAAAATCTTTTAAAAATTAAAAAAATAATGGGAGATACAAACTTTACAACTTATACCAAACTTCAAAATTGTAGATAAATTTAAAATGCAAAACTATCAAAATATCAAAAGAAAACATAAAGGAAAATTTACATGGCCTTGGGTTTGCTGAGGACCTTTAACACACAACACCAATAGCCAATCCACAAAAGAAAAATATTGATACCATGAACTTCCTAATATTAAAACTTCTATTCTGTGAAAGACTTCACTCAGAAAACTAAAAACCAGGCCACACACTGGGAGAAAATATTAGCAAGACACACTTATGATAAAATATTTGTATTCAAAATATACAAAAAAAAAAAAAAAACAAAACCCAGAACTCAAGAAAAAGGAAATAATCAAAAACAGGTAAATATCTGAATAGATGCCTGGGTAAAGAAGATGTACAGATAATAAATCAGGACACAAAATATGCTCAACATCCACTAACACTAGGAAATTACAAAATTACTTAAACAGTGAAATAGTACTGCATACCTATTAGAAATGCTAAACCGCAAAAATAAAAAAATTAAAAAAATTAAAAAATAAAAAAATAAAAAAAATAAAGAAATAAAAAATAAATAAAACAAGAATATCAATTGCTGGAAGGTGAGAGAAATAACAGCAACTGTCCTTCACACTGGGTCAATGCACATATGGCCACTTTGGGACACAGTTTAGCAGTTTTTTCCCTAAGCTAAATAAATTTCAACAGTCACACTTCTGGTATTTCAACAACTGCTTTTAAGAGCTATTTCTAAACAAAAACTCGTGTGTAGTTATGCACAGCAGCTCTATATCTCATAGTTAAAGAAATCAGGATGTCCTTCAATAAATAAATCCCTAAGCAAACTGGGGCGCATCGATGTGAAGAAAGCAGAATATGCTACCTCAAATGTGCCTCTTTGGCACAAGGATTATTTGGGGCTGATTAATTTTAAGAAACAGCAGACAAGGAGGTCTCTGAAAACTGAGCAGAAGTTGCCATTTGGTAAGTGAAATGTACACTTATAAAAGAAAGCTCCGTTCCTAAGCATGTCTCCCGCTCTCTACCAGGAATAGACACTCTTACCAAAGGAGGAGGCACAGACTTGAATCTGTGTAACAAACACACCCTCCTTTACTGTGCTTGGCTTGATAATCCCTTAATTGTCCTTCCCACCACCCAAATTTTTTGTCTTTAGCTGAAGATGGCATTTAGGGTGATGGCTAGGCCACTTCAGGGAGTTACTCCATTTTGCTAGGCATCTCCCATGTAAACAGGATATATGCATATTATTAACCTTCTGTTTGTTTTCCTTCTGTTTATCTATTCAGCAATAAAAAGGAATGAACCATCACCCCATACAATGACACAGATGAATCTTACATGCATTTTGGTAAGTGCCAGAATCCAGTCTGAAAAGGCTACACACTGTATGACCCCATTTATATGATATCCTGGAAAAGGCAAAACTACAGACAGGATAACAGGATTGAAAGATGGGGGATTTGAAGTATTCCATGATATTTTAGGGATTTATACCTTCCACTATGCATCTATCAAAATCTAAGTATTTTGACATCCCATACAGTAATGATAATCTACTTAAATTATTTAGGATGTGGGTATATCCCAGGATGGCATAGGGTCCAAGAGCAGGCTGCCTTAAATGTGCCACTTTGGCATACTGATCATTTTGAATAAAATGATCAGCCTATGCCAGGACACTCAGACCCTCCCCCATCCTCCATTCCAATCACCCTGGACACAGGAAATAAATATCCCATGTGGAGATCTCCCTGTACCAAGAGGTGAAAAGACTTCCTTATCAACAGAGATGGGAAATTTAGAACCACGAAGGCTGTATGAACAACCATTCTTATTCTTTTTACTAATTTACCTCAGCCCAAATTCTGTTTAGAATCCCTTACTGGGATCCCTGGGTGGCGCAGCGGTTTGGCGCCTGCCTTTGGCCCAGGGCTGGATCCTGGAGACCCGGGATCGAATCCCACATCGGGCTCCTGGTGCATGGAGCCTGCTTCTCCCTCTGCCTGTGTCTCTGCCTCTCTCTCTCTCTCTCTCTCTGTGACTATCATAAATAAATAAAAATTAAAAAGAATAGAATCCCTTACTAACTGAAGCTCCCAAGGTTGTTTTCTTTGTCCTATGAATTCCACACAGGTTTACTATATCTTTGTCTAAAAGTATAAAAACTGCCTGCACTGGTCGTTTATTTCTCTAGGTCTCAATTTCATTATTGAGCCTCTGTGTGTGCTCTAAGTCACACAGAGTCTGCTTGGGTTTCTCTGTCCCTCTCCCTTTGCTCCTACCCACCCCTGCCTCCACTCTCTACTGCCATGCACTCTTTCTCTCTCTCAAATAAATAAATATTTTACAAAGAGAAAGAGAGAGAGAGAGAGAGACACTCAGTGAAGCAAGCTTTACAATGTAACCTAATAGCAGTTTCACACACACACCCCTTGTAACCTTTAACCAGTCAACCTGGAAAATTTACTGATAGGCCCCTCTGTTCCCCTTTGTAGGGTGACCTTGCTTAAAACAAAAAAACAGGGGATCCCTGGGTGGCGCAGCGGTTTGGCGCCTGCCTTTGACCCAGGGCGCTATCCTGGAGACCCGGGATTGAGTCCCACGTCGGGTTCCTGGTGCATGGAGCCTGCTTCTCCCTCTGCCTGTGTCTCTGCCTCTCTCTCTCTCTCTCTCTCTCTCTCTCTCTCTCTCTGTGTGTGACTATCATAAATAAATAAATAAAATTTTTAAAAAATAAATAAATAAATAAAACAAAAAACAAATCCCTTGCTGATAATTTTCTTTTTTCAATTCTCTCTACCTCTAAAAATCTTTCCTTTCCTGCAGCTTAAAGGAGCTCCTTTCTATTTGCTAGATGAGATGCTGCCCAACACATGAATCATTGAATAGAGCCAATGCGACCTTTTTAATCACTGAGTTGTATTTTTATTAACAGATTATATTGTTTTTTATAAATTGGGTCAAATAGACCTCACTTATGTAGATTTCCAAATAATAGATGTAGACACTGAGCCATCCATCAAAGGCAGTACAGCTAACTCCCCTTTCCTAAAATGTGAGCTCTGCACAGTGTCTTCCTACTCACAGACACACTGTGCACATGGGAAAGAGTAATTTCATGTGGAGAAACCTGACAAACGCTGCCTCAGCCAGGTGACCAAAGGGAACAATGGCCTCCAGAGCATGTTCCCTTAATGTAACGTGATGACAGAGCATTTCACCTCCATAACCTGCTTCCTCAGAACCAATAAACCCAGTTTAGTCATGAGGAAAACACCAAGTAAATCCCAATAAGGGACATTCTACAAAATACCTGGCCAGTCCTCCTCAACGTTGTCAGGGTCATTGAAACAAGACAGGCGTGAGGGACTATCCCAGTCAAGAAGAGCCTAAAGAGACGTGATGACCACATGTCATGTGGTGCATGCATCACTGGAGCAGGTGAAGTTAGAGCAGAGGGATCCTGAATAAGTATGGACTTTAGTAAATAATAACATATCAATATTTGTTCATTAATTGTGGCAATTTTGTAGAAAACTTGAAAGAGAGGAGAAATCAGACTGAAGCCTAGAAGAAATAGGTGATCTCCTAGTAAAAATACATATTAACAAAATGCGCCCTAAAATAAGGAAAAAACAAGCAGACCAAATAGCCATCCAGGGACCTCTTCCTCCTGCTGGTTCTCCTCTTGCTATTCTGGGGTTTTCCACTCTGGGGACAGAGAAGGAACAGAGACAGAGCTGTTCTGGAGCTCCCTTGAGACCTGACTGCACCCACTGTCTTCCTCTCCCTGGCCATGGCCCACCCAGTGAGGACACCATGCGCAGGGAGTCTCAGGGACTATTGTGTAGACTAGCATTTTTCGGATGGCAAGGGACTTGACACACTTACTGAAGTTAGATAAAATAATATTTAAATGTTAGAAATAAATTAATACTTGCAAGAGACAAGTTTAAGAATGTGCTTGGATCTGGCAGGCCCAGAGGCTCACACTCTGACAATATGACCAGGACTGTCTCTAACCCTCCATTCTACTAAGCGCTCTGGAGTGGCCCCATTCACAGGCACAGTCTCTCTCTCACTGCATCTGGGACTTCCAGCAACTCCAGGCGGACACTTACCTCTATTCTAATAGGAAGGGTTTTTCTGGGCAGCCAGGGTGGCTCACTGGTTTAGCTCCACCTTCAGTCCTGGAGTCCTGGGATTGAGTCCCATGTCAGGCTCCCTGCATGGAGTCAGCTTCTCCCTCTGCTGGTGCCTCTCTCACTGTGTCTCTCATGAATAAATAAATAAATAAAATATCAAAAAAAAATGAAGAAGAAGAAGAAGAAGAAGAAGAAGAAGAAGAAGAAGAAGAAGAAGAAGAAGAAGAAAGAAAGGGTTTTTCTTTCTTTTGAGTTTCACAAAAAAGCCATACCTTTAAGTGACCAATTAAAAAAAAGTGACCAGGGATCCCTGGGTGGCGCAGCGGTTTAGCGCCTGCCTTTGGCCCAGGGCGCGATCCTGGAGACCCAGGATCGAATCCCACGTCGGGCTCCCGGTGCATGGAGCCTGCTTCTCTCTCTGCCTGTGTCTCTGCCTCTCTCTCTCACTGTGTGCCTATCATAAATAAATAATAAAAAAATTAAAAAAAAATAAAAATAAAAATAAAAAAAAATAAAAAAAAGTGACCGATTGGTTTTGGTCACATGCTCCTCTTTGAAGCAATCAAAGCACTCAAAGGATGGAGCAAGGAGTTGGGTGGACTTATATCCTATGCCCATCTTTGAGGTGGGTGGGATGTGGGGTCTGCCTTCTGGAACTGTTTGGATGGGAGGCAAGTGAGTTGTGGTTCCCAAAGGCAAGCCGAGGTGCTGGATGTGGACGTGAGAACAAATGCCAGCCTGGGAAAGCATCAGATTCTGCATCACTGGTGGCTGAATGTGCAGCTGCGGAATCTGAATCCCAAGAAAAGGAAGAGGTTCACTTAAGATCAGGGGCTACAGCTGCCCATCCAGTGCTCTTACTGTCCTCCCATGAGATGCAAGATGGCAAGATGCTCTTCGACTTGCTCAAAAAGTAACTTTGCTGTTGGTAGGGAACTCAAGGCTCCTGCCTCAGGCATCAGATCCTCACGTCTCAGAGACTGGAGCCATGCAGACCTCACTTGTGTCCCTGGGAGGAGAGAGTCCAGGAGTCACTCCAGTGCCCTCGCCTCCACCACATTAATCACCCATCCCCAAAGAACAAACTGGCTCCTTTTTCTACTCTCTTCTCTCTCCTTTACAAAAAAGCAGAGGCCAAATGCAAGGATGGCTAGGAAATTACTGCTCAGTGAAGCAGTGGGAGGCTCAAGATTATTCCACAGCACAGAATCCACACTTGGCAGGCATTTCAAAGGCCACAGACCCTGGGTCATGCATGCAGCTCTCTGAGACCATGCAGCC
The DNA here is from genome assembly GCF_011100685.1 of Canis lupus familiaris. Lineage (NCBI taxonomy): Eukaryota > Metazoa > Chordata > Mammalia > Carnivora > Canidae > Canis > Canis lupus. Next base: position 61,551,601 of record NC_049243.1, on the reverse strand, counting down.
TCATCGAGAAACTGCCCACTGAGAGACACAAGTACGCCTGCATCCTTGATTGTTAACAAGCATGCATGTTCAATATTTACATTGTAACCATAGGCCAGGGATCCCTGGGTGGTGTGGCGGTTTGGCGCCTGCCTTTGGCCCAGGGCGCGATCCTGGAGATCCGGGATCGAATCCCACGTCGGGCTCCCGGTGCATGGAGCCTGCTTCTCCCTCTGCCTATGTCTCTGCCTCTCTCTCTCTCTCTCTCTGTGTGTGTGTGTGTGTGTGTGTGACTATCATAAATAAATAAAAAAATAATAATAACCATAGGCCAAATGACTGCAGGGCCAGGCTGCTGTATGGCTGTTGTGGCCAGGGGCCACATTCAATGTTTGGATGGCTATTACCTCTCTTGGAAGGCTATGAGGCTATGAGAAAGGAGTTTCCTGTCTCAACCATACAGACGTTGGGAATGGAAACATCCCAAGGGGCTGTCTACACTGCCCATGGAACTGTTACATTGCCAGGAGCACAGTATGCTCAGTATTGGCCATGGGGGTTGTCAGGACCTGAACTGGAGAACCACAGATGCCTGTCTGGATGGTCAGAGGCCAAAGGCTGTCCTGTGTAAGACCTGACTGTCTATTGCTGATTGCACGGCTGGTACAGAGGATCCAGCCAGTGACCATCAGCCCACAAGACGGCTGCACGTGGGGGCAGGTAGTCCACTGCAGCCAGTCCTATATAAGTCCATATGTGTCTACTGAGTGCCCTCGTGGGTCAGGGATGTGTTGAAACCTGAGGCTGCCCAGGCAGAGTGCAGCCCACAGCCCCCTTCCCAGGTGGGTGGACCTCTAAGGCCCTTCACAGCCTTGACTGGGGTGGAGTGGGATCTGAAGCAGTGAGTGACCAGACAGACATCTCACTCTTCTTCTGTTAGTATCCAGGACTGAAGGGCCTAAAACTAATGCTCCAGCTCAACCTCTGATGCACGTGTGACCCTGGGTGAGTCCTGCTCGGCCGGGGGGCCAGAGAGATGGAGGGGGTTAGAGAAAGCAGTTATGCTAAGTTATCTCAAGCCTGACCCTGCCCCCAAACCATGCTTCTAATAATAAAATCCTAACCCTAAACCTTAACCACGTTTTGTTTGCACATTCACCACTGGTGGACATTTGCATACTTTCTACATTTGGGCTATTATTAACATTGCTAGGGGTTAGCTGTTACAGGTTCAGGGCTTAGGTTTCAGGTTCAGGTTTCAGGCTCAGTGTTGGCATCAGGGGTTTTGGTTTGCAGTTCAAAGTTCAAGGCTAGGGGTTCAGATTGGGGTTTGGGTCCACGGTTCAGGATTCAAGTTAAGGGCTAGGGTAAAGGTTAGAGGTTACAAATTTGCTTCAGGTTGTCATCAATGATACAAAATTTCTTCCCAAAGGATCTAAATCTGAAATATATTTACTCTGGGTGTCATGAGCAGGTTCAGATTTAGGGTCCCAGGAACTCCCTACCCAAAGTGTTGTGATGCTAGTCTGTGAGATGCAACCTTCTCTCAAACACACCCTTTGCAGAGGGATGAGTCAATACTAAATTTGGGATCATTGTGTGATTCAGGAAGGTGTGAAACCAAAACCAGGACTCGTGGAATATGAAACAGGAGACAAACAATTCCTGTAATCCTTACTCTTCCATAATGACAAAGACCAAGTTTGGCTCCCATAGAATCTGCTAATGTTCCCTAGGAAGGACTATGGTATTATTGATGCAAAATGAAGAAACGCTTTAAAATGCTTTAAAAAGAAAGGAAAAAAAGTTTCATTTGAGCCCAAGTTGGGACAGCTGGCAAGCATACACAATCTTCGCAAAGAAGAAAGCACTCAGGAGAAGGAACATTTGGTGTAGTGTTACATATGTTTTTTTTACGTGAAAGTTAAAAATCATCATGATGAAGGACATTCCAGAAAGTTTTATCTTTATTTTATGTTTCTAGTACATGCCAGGCTGTGTGACTTTAATCTTATAGGAACCAGGGAATTTCTTTCTTTTTCTTATCTTGTGCTCAGAATGCTCCTTTTTGGTTTTTTGTTTGTCTGTTTAATGAAGCAGACATACAATGTGTGCTCAGGGCAAAAACAGAGCCCATACTTTGAGTTTCTGCCAAGTCATTTTGACCTTGGCAAATATTAAAGTGTAGGTTCCCTGGGCAAGGCCCACAAACATTAAAAAGGAAAGTTTCCTTTGTCATTACTCAGTACTGATACCAAAAAAGGGCCTCCTACCCCAGACTTCAACTAAGAATCACAGAAGGATACTTATTTCATTGTCAAAAATAAAATTCTATTAATAACTAAATGGATGCCAGGTTACTATCTGTAACGTGTCATCAACATTTTCAATATGCAAATATATACAATGCAAGCAATGTTAACACACTGCTCATTGGAATACCAAGTACAAGGAGGGCTAATGGAAGCAATAAAAATACATCTACTATTAAACTTAACAAAAGCACCGTTTATGGGCACATTATGAGGATACCTGTCCAAAAGACCTAACATCTCACCATAAGGAATCCATCCATTAGAATCATCAATGACAAGAGCCTGCTGACCTCTGTAACCACCCCCACCATTTACCTAGAGACTTATAATGCACACTCCAACCGCAGAGACACACTTCTCAGCAAAAAAACGGGACTGGCCCTCTCCCCAGGAACCAATTCTTACAGGGACAGATATCTTAAAATCTCACTCCTTGGAAATTCTAACCTTTAGGACAAAGTCACAGAAACCACACCCACAACAGACAAATCATCAGCTGGATATTGCAGATCACCACCACTCTCACCAAGTAACTCCACAGTGGACTCCAGATCTGTTCTCTTCCTTTTTTTTTTTTAATTTTTTTTATTTATTTATGATAGTCACACAGAGAGAGAGAGAGAGAGGCAGAGACACAGGCAGAGGGAGAAGCAGGCTCTATGCACTAGGAGCCCGACGTGGGATTCGATCCCGGGTCTCCAGGATCGCGCCCTGGGCCAAAGGCAGGCGCCAAACCGCTGCGCCACCCAGGGATCCCCCGATCTGTTCTCTTCCCAGGATTACAAGGTGCACCACATTCTTCCAATGCTCCATCCTTAGAACAGTACCTATATCGGTCCTCGTCAGTCCCATGTGCAGGCTCAAAGCGAGCCCTGAGAAAGCCAGACACCTTGAGAGCACTCAGCCTCTTATGGAAATGTCCGAGCAAACGGAGACTGTTGCTCTCTCCTACTTCAGTACTAACTCGAAAATACTTGCAACAAGTCTGGCCACACTCCACACAAGAGGCATATCCTTTATCTGTGAGATTATTGACAGTGAAATGACACTGAACCCTTGTACCTTCTGAACCTAAGTAAGCTGGAGACCCAGGTTGGCCAGCGCTGCAATCCCCACCTCCTACTCCCTACACTCCCTTCCCTTGTGTGGTCCAAACCAGTTTACACTTTGCTCATTCTCAGCCATTATACTCTGTAGAATACTTAATACTAAGCCATCACTTGGGACCTACTCAATACTATAAATTAATCGTTTCATCACCCTCCAGGCATCCCCACACCATCCTCACCAGCAAAGGTTCCTCTGCTTTGGACACGTGGGAACATAGCCCTGTAGAGGCACACTCTATGCAAAGGAGGAATGCTTCTCCCAGATTTTCCTGCCAGCTCTCCAGAAAAAGGTTTTCAGTGGTATTTCAACTCTAACTTACCTTGCAATGGCACATCCATGTCTGCAACCCAATGGAAGTGGTATTAATTAAATGACCGTGGAGGGCCCAGGTGATTTTAAAAGTGCTGTCTGATTCATTAAATCAGATGATCAGCTGCAGCTTGGGAATTCACTGAAGTTTACATGGCAATGATGTTCAGAAATGGAGGTGTGAATGTGTGTGTGTTTGAGTGTATGTTTACTCTTTGTTAGCCACAGTAATTAACTAGAATATACCTTCTCATAATTAAAGAACTTTGATTTAATTGGTGCCAAAGAGTCCAAGATGTTCGAAAGCAGTAAATTCTGTGGCACTCATGCTTCTCACACTCTTTGCATTTTTTATTTTTTAAAATCAATTTAGATATTATTAAAATGCATCATCGTACCTCTTTTTCAGCAAACCAGTCTAAAAGAGGTCCCTGAAAATATTTCCAGGAGCTTTCTCCTCCTCTGCTGCCTTCTAGAAGCAAGGATAGATCCATTTCAAACAAGAAAATACCCACCGGAGCCTCAGGTGTTTATAAACAGCTACAATTCAGCTAATTTCCAAGTTCCATGTTTCCCTCTTCTCCATAGCATTTCAAACCTTCTGAATTTTGTTGGCTTTTTCAATGGGGAGCTTTATTCCTTGGCAAACAGCAAGCATGTGGTCACTGGACAAATCCTGTGGCAGCAAGGATGACTCTGGGGTCCCCAATCATTCATGACATGCCTCAAGGAGCCCCCACAGTCTGGAAGCCTTGCTTCCTGTGGAGTACGAAAAAAGCAGTGAATCATCACCTGTCAGTCTAGGCAAAAGTTGCAAAGTTTGGTCCCTGTAGTGTCTGGTTTTGTGGCATTTTCTGAATTTTAGATTTGAAAAGAAGTTGGTAGCCTTAGTAAAGACAGCTATCTGGTTTCTGTGGCAGAACACACATCCATCTCCCTTAGGCCTTTTTCTGGACTTCTGAAATTTCCACTTGCCTCCAACCATTCACGGGACAATAAAAAAAGTTATCTTTTGGGGCACCTGGGTGGCTCAGTGGTTGAGCACCTGCCTTTGGCTCAGGTCGTGATCCCGGAGTCCTGGATCAAGTCCCAAATCGGGCTCCCGGCAGGGAGCCTGCTTCTCCTATGTCTCTGCCTCCCTCTCTCTGTGTCTCTAATGAATAAATAAAGTCTTTAAATTAAAACAACAACAACAACAACAACAAAAAAGAAAAGTTATCTTTAATGTTGGTAAGACCAGTGCTATCACAGAGTTGGATGGCAAACCGAAAATAAGGCAGGAAGTACAATGCATTTGCAAGATAAATGGATTCTACCCTTTTCACACACTAATCTCTCCAAAAGGCCCAGGGCCTAGCCTGAAGACAGAGAAGGGTGGCCTTCTAGCTACTCCAGGCACTTGTTCACCTAAAATCCACTCTCATATGGTGACTGGAGAGCTTCCCAGCTAGTCAAAATGAAAGGCATAGAAAGGCAGGAGTGTCCCAGTTTGTTCTATCCCCCCATGGCATCCTTGCAAAAGATGAGACGCAATTCTATCCCAGATTACAGTGGGCTTCTACAGTTGCTTCCTTGTGCATCAAAGAGAAATGTGAGAACTAGGGATATCTGAATTTCTTGTTTTGAAATTGAGCAATGCTTATTCCTAATTACCCCAAGAACAAGCTACCATTCTTTTTTTTTTTTAAGATTTTATTTATTCATTCATGAGAGAGAGACAGAGACAGAGAGAGACAGAGACACAGGCAGAGGGAGAAGCAGGCTCCATGCAGGGAGCCTGATGCACAACTCGATTCTGTCCCAGGACTCCAGGATCACGCCCTGGGCCGAAGGCAGGCGCTAAACTGCTGAGCCACCCAGGGATCCCTGCTACCATCCTTTTCTAACAATACTAGTATTAGTAACTTCCATATTCTATGGGAAAGACAGAAAACCAGAGAGACCTAAAACTCAGCAGCCCTGCTGCTGGAATGAATCAAAGGACCAGATGTGACCTCAAGAGGGCTAAACACACACGCAGGTAGAGAGCCATTCTCAGGAATTACATACTGGGAAACAACACCACAGTTACCATGTGTAAGTGTGTATATTCATTTCTCAGTCATTTTTATGATGTTCCTGAGATGTACCTTAAAATGCTCTAGCATGAATTAAAATTTAAATCTGCCTTTTTCTGACAAAAACTGTATGATTTTAGACCTTCAATTGACAAACTGCACTGCTTGCGATTGTGATTCTGTGTATGCTTTGAGTATGCACACAGGCTCAACATCATTAGTTTTTTGTTTTTTTTTTTTAACATCATTAGTTTTTAGAAACATGTAACAGATGACAATGCCCAAAGCCATTTCAGGTGTGCTGGACTCCTCCTGAGGTGATCACTTTGTGCTGCGATTTTAGCTCACCTGCCTCCCCCTATTCTGTACTTCAAGCTTGGGCCCTGGAATCTAGTATGAGTTGAGAAAACACCCAAATAATTTAAGAAGTATGCACTAAATAGGAGGGTTAACCTGGACTTTAAAAGTCTAAGTAAAAAAAATAAAAATAAAAAAAATAAAAAATAAATTAAAATAAAATAAAAAAGTTAATTAAATAAATAAATAAATAAATAAATAAATAAATAAATAAATAAAATAAAAAATAAAAGTCTGTAAGGCCTAGGGTTTTAGGAGGCTAATTTCTTGGGTTACTTCAACTTTAGGCCAATATACTGACAGACTCTAAAAGACCAAGATTTCAATAAATGGGAGTTCATCTGATTCATTTATCCTTTTTAAAAAATATTTTTATATGAAAAAGAGAAAGCACAGAGGAGAGGGGCAGAGGAAGAGAGGAGCAACTCCTTGCTGAGTGGGGAGCCTGACACAGGACTTGATCCCAGGAACCCCAAAATCATGATCTGAGCTGAAGGCAGACACTTCACTGATGGAGCCCCCCAGGTGCCCTTTGAAGCATTCATCTTGAATTATTCATATACCCTATAACAGCTCTTTTTACATAATTTCAATCCAAAATAATGGCAGAGAGCATTTTGCTGTTATTTTGTTGTTTATTTATCAAGAAAACCTCAATATAACAGACTCAACTACTGCCCTGTCACGATCTATATTTGGCTTCCAAGAGTTGCCCTATGCTAGACGTTGATTTGTTCACAGTTCTGTTGAAATGATCAACTCAGTCTAACACTTGAAGAAAAACAGTACATCAGCTGTTCAAATTCTTGCCTGCAGCCACCATGAACCTTGTTTCTGAAATTGGACTTCAAAACAAATGTAAAAAGCTCCAAAGAAGCTTCTGAAAGAACAGAAACCCAGAACTCCAGTGGTCCAGAGGCATCCATGCACTTGGCAACCACCTCCAGATCCCAGGGACTCCTGGCTGCAGACAGTAGAGCTCAGAACAAGTGCGTGTCTGCCAACGGCTCTTCAGCAACTGAAGGAATCAGACACTGGTATGTAGCCAAGTCTCAGGTCTTTGCACAGGTTCTTTAACTAGCAATTGTGTGATGTGAATGACAAATTACATGACTTCTAGGAGGGGGCCTTCGGGGTAACAAAGAAAGTGACTTTGTAATACTGACACAGCAGCAACACTTGCAATTATTAGGAGACTGTTCAAGTAGGGACCTACAGCACTACATAGATGTCCATACTGAATTTGACGACGTAACTTCCTGTTGAAGGTAACGATCTTGAAAGTGCGGATGCAAAACTTAATGATCAGAGAAAAGTCTCTCATTTTTCTACATTTAAAATCCATAGCTTAAAACGTGTAGATCGAATTTCTATCACTGTTGATTGGACATCTCTGTTTCTTCTCTGGGGAACAAGCTGTTTGTCTTTTCCTTGTGTATTTAATGAAGTGGTCATTGTCCTTTTTCCCTGAAGAAAGTCTTGTTATGTTAGGAGATAACAAACAACTGTGAACAAACTGTTCATACCACAGTCGGGACTGGGGAGAATGGGAGGTGTCGGCCCAGATAGAGTGACAAGGGCATTTTCAAATTTTATTTTATTTTAATAAATTTATTTTTTATTGGTGTTCAACTTGCCAACATACAGAATAACACCCAGTGCTCATCCCGTCAAGTGCCCCCCTCAGTGCCCGTCACCCATTCACCCCCACCCCCCACCCTCCTCCCCTTCCACCACCCCTAGTTCGTTTCCCAGAGTCAGGAGTCTTTATGTTCTGTCTCCCTTTCTGATATTTCCCACACATTTCTTCTCCCTTCCCTTATATTCCCTTTCACTATTATTTATATTCCCCAAATGAATGAGACCATATGTTTGTCCTTCTCCGATTGACTTACTTCACTCAGCATCATACCCTCCAGTTCCATCCACGTCGAAGCAAATGGTGGGTATTTGTCGTTTCTAATGGCTGAGGAATATTCCAGTGTATACATAGACCACATCTTCTTTATTCATCATCTTTCGATGGACACCGAGGCTCCTTCCACTGTTTGGCTATTGTGGACATTGCTGCTAGAGACATGGGGGTGCAGGTGTCCCGGCGTTTCACTGCATCTGTATCTTTGGGGTAAATCCTCAGCAGTGCCATTGCTGGGTCGTAGGGCAGGTCTATTTTTAACTCTTTGAGGAACCTCCACACAGTTTTAATATGTGGGGGACCTACTTCTGGGCCTTCGGGGAAGCTGTACCTCACATTTCCCAAGGTCAACATGACCTGCGAAAACCTCAGGGCAGGGGCTCTGTTTCTGCCCCAGCACATACTGTGCCTCTGCTTCGTTTACAGAAAATAACCAAAAAGGGCCCTTCTGACCAGAAAAGATAAAGTAAGATACTTCTTGGGTCCCCGTGAAGATCAAAGTCACACAGCCCTGCCTGTACCAGAAGCGAAAAGTCTGCAACTTCCCGAAAAGTCGTCTGCTAATTCGTGACTTCTGCTGTCACGTGTGGGACCCTACAGCAGACGTTCCCCTAGCAGGGCACGGTCTCCGGGAGAAGGCTAGATCCTGGGCAGCTGTCCTCGTTTGGACTCGAATAAAATTCTCTTCGTGAAGAGCTTCCAAAAGGTTCGTTCCTTTCACCTCGCCGGAGGACCGGGGCCCGCTCGCCCCAGCCGCAGCCGCAGCCGCAGCCGCAGCCGCAGCCGCAGCCCCAGCCCCGGGCCGCGGTCGCCCCGGCAACGCCGCCGTCACGCCCCGGCAGGCGCCTGCAGCCACCCGCGGAGCACGGGCGAGAAACACGACTCCAAGCCTTTCAACCTTTAAATTTTGGGGAGAGTTTTCTTCTGAAGCTGTTGGATCTAGTCGCATTCGGATGTGGATGGCTCTGCCACACAAGCAAATACCCCAAAATTCCCTAAAATGCGCCCATGACTACGTAGACACTGCAAGAACCGGACAAGCCCCAAAGCACGCCCTCCATTCTCCGAGAACGGGCGATCGGGAAGGAGCGCGGAGCGACGCGGAGGCCCGGCGGGCCCAGCCCCGTCCCAGAGCTCAGCAGAAGCAGAGAGAGGCCCCGCCGCTCCGGAGGCCCAGCCGCACCCGCCAGGCGGTCAGGAGCAGGCACCGTCGGGGTCGCGCCGGGCGCGTCACTTCCGGAGGCGGGGCGGACTGCTCCGCACGCCTGCGTACTCCCGGCCGAGCGGCGCCCGGCGAGCAGCGGCCGGATTGGGCCGCGCCGGAGGGCGCGCGGCGCAAACTCGCTTCCCAGCGGCCCCCGCGGCTCGTCCCGCGGCGGCGCGCACGTCCGCGCGCTCGCAGCCCGCGCCTGCGCCGAGCCGCCATTCGGGAGGCCGCCGCGCCGCAGGGCCTCGCGGAGCAGCCCGGGACTGCGAGCCCGGCTCCCCCCGTCCTTCTCGGGTGTGGACGTCGCCGCGGCCCACCGGTGAGGAGCGGGGCGGGGCGTCGTCCGGGCTGGGCGCCGTCGCCGGCTCGGGTCCCTCTGAGGAGGCCCGCCCGGGGCGTGCGGCGAGGAGCGGCCTGCGCCGAGTCCGCGGGCGGGTGGGCCTCGGGCCGAGGCGGGCCCCGCGGCGTCGGCGTCGGCGGGGGCGGGAAGCGCAGCGCGACTCCCCTCGGGGAGGGCCGGGCCGGGCGGGCGGGCGGGCCCCGCGAAGGAGGCACGCGCTCCACTTCGACTCGGGACGCGGCTCTCGCTGCCCTGGTCGGCGCGCGCTTTTGTCATTGTTGCCGCTTGGAAACGGGCTGGGCAGCCCCGAAGCAGCCGGCCGGGGCTGGTGTCCACGGCGTGCGCGGAGAGCGGCGCCTCGGCGACTCGAGAGCCCGGCGTGCACGCGGCCGCGGGACGTGGGTCCGCTCGGGAGAAGCGGGGGCTGCCCGGGGCACTCCGGGCGCGCGGCCGCCGGCGGTCAGGGGGGCGCAAACCCGAGCGTGTGCCGTCCTGCCGGGGGGGGGGGGGGGGCGGTCCGCGGGGGCGCGGAGGGCCCCGGGGCCGCGAGCCAGCCGGGATCCTGCAGCCCCGCTCCTGCCTCTTCACGCCGAAGAGCTGAAGCCGGGACCACGGCAGCTTTGTTCAGAGGAGCCAAAGGGGGAAATAGTCCGAGTGTCCATCGAGTCGGTTGTGGTCTTTGCGGTGGAATGCGATTCAGAGTTGAAAATACAAACGATTCCAGTACCTGCTGTGGTGTAGACGTGGGGAGTGAAGTCGGCCAGACACAAAAGGACACACGTGTGAGCCCCCCCCCCCCCCCGCGGGGCCCGAAAACTGAATAGAGATTACCGGGGGCTCGTGGGGGTGGGGGAAATGGGGAATTACCGGTCACTGTTTGTGCTCTGGAAAAGTCATGGAAACGGGTAATGAGGATGGTTGTACAGCCTTGTGATGTACTTAATGCCACTGAGTTGTGCTTTTCAAAATTAGAATGGTAAGTTTTGTTGTATTTTACCATGATTTTTTTTAAATGCATGGGGGGGCACCTGGGTGGTGCGGCCCGTCCAGTCGCCAACCCTTGGTGTAGGCTCAGGTCATGACATCTTGGGTCCTGCGGTAGTGCTGTCTGCCCAGTACAGAGTCTGCTTGTCCCTGTCCTTTTCTCTCAAATAAATACATAAAATCCGAAGAAAAACAAAACAAAAGTCTGAGAAAAGGCAAAACGACAGAGACAGTAAAAAGAGCAGTGGTTATGAGGAGCACAAGGGACTGTCACAGCTGTGAAATTATTCTGTTCCGTTGTCTAATGCTGGGTGTGTGACACTGTTTGTGGAAACCCATAGGCCAGGACAACAGGTTAGGTGACTTCTAACTAAACTTCACTTTAGTAAATATATCAGGATTCCTTCTTCAGTAGTAACAAATGTACTAATACAGTATGTTGGTGATAGAAGTTGTGTGCACAAGAGGAAAGAAGTAAATGAAAGTACAGAACTTTCCCTCTTTTAAACTTTTTTTTTTTTTTTAAGTAGAGAATTTTGAATTTTTTCTGTTGGATAGGAGATAGGTGTGATGTGGTGGACTGGCAAACCTACTTAGAACCTCTCTTAGGAACAGCATGTAGTCTGTAGAGGCAGGAAGTAGGATGAGAGAAACTTGTTAGTGTGGACACTGTAGAGTTACTTTCATAGTCAGGCTTAGGAGCTCTGAAATTTAGGGTGGGAAATGGCTAGAATCTTAAAGCTGGAAGGAATCTCAGTGTCCAGCGTCTACCCAGGAGCTGAATTCTGCAGCATGCTGATGGGAAAGACGTCATGGTATTTCAGCAAAGGTCCAGGATCAGGCATCCTCTGACCTTCCTAACTGTTGTGATCCCAAGCACTTTTCTCCATCAGCATCAGTTTTCTCGATTCTAAAGTGGAGAGTTTAGACTCAAGTCATCTGAGGATCCTTTCAGTCCTATACTGACCATTGGCTTGCGGTTATGGAGGGCTCTTACCTGGGAATGCAACTCATTCTAGTCCATGATTGAGTAGTTTGTAAAACTTTTTCTTAAGCTGGAATCTGTTTTCCTGCTGGCTTCCACTTGTTGCTTCTAGGATACCTTACATATTACCCATAATTCTTCCACTTGAAATTAGTCAGTTTCCGTACTCAGAAAAGACATGTTTTTTTGTGTGTGTTTTTTTTTTAAGATTTTATTTATTCATGGGAAACACACACAGAGAGAGAGAGAGAGAGAGAAAGGCAGAGACACAGGCAGAGGGAGAAGCAGGCTCCATGCCGGGTGCCGGGAGCCGGACGCGGGACTCCATCCCGGGTCTCCAGGATCAGGCCCTGGGCTGAAGGCAGCGCTAAACCACTGAGCCACCTGGGCTGCCCAAGACATGTTTTTAAAGACTGCCTGCCATCCTGGTTGCTTTCTTTTGCATGTTGCCTAGTATTCTAAACTCATCCTTCCTGCCCAGAGCTGGAGACAGTGATCCACTGGGACATTCTGTCTGATGTAGATGATGGAGTGCAGTTCTCTGTCGATTCGTATTACTGATTTTGTCCATTACACTAGTTTGTCAAGATCTTCTAGGTTCTAGTGTATTAGTTTAGTCAAGATATATTAGAAAGAACCTAGGTAGATGACAGAACTTTAATCTCGTCCTTTGTGAGATGCTGATTACTTGCTTCATCTTGAGCAAATTACTTAATGTCTAGGTTTGAATTTCTCAGCCATAAATTGAAGTTTCAAAGTAGATGATCCCTGAGGTCTTTCTGCTCTGAATCACAATGATTTGTAAACTAGATGGTAGCACAGGTCTCTTCTAGTTTTAAAGTCCTATGAATCTAAGATCAAGTCTCTAGTCTTCATGATGGGATGTTTAGAGGTAACGAACGGATACTTTATGAGCATATACCATGTGCCAAGAATGTGCAAGGGTTACAGGGGTGAACAGGCCCTCTGAGAGCCAGACTCTTGTAGTGCAAGAGAGTAATGCCTACATGGAAGGTGTGCACACAAAGAGAGTTGGGGAGGGTGTTGGCCATTGTTTTTTAGGAAGTAATTCTTCCTAAAGGATGGAGAAACTTGCCCGATGGCCGAGTGTGTAAACTTACCATGCCAGGGAGTATAAAGTAGAGGAAATGCCTGTGTGAAAGTCCAGAGGCTAGGTTTGTATTTAAAGGAATGAAGTCCAGTCAGGGGACAGACAGATTGTGAAGGGCTATATATACCGTGGTTTTGTCTTCTGTAGGTGTTGGGGGATATTTTGAGGAACTGTGAGCAGGCCAATGGCATTAGGTTGTATTTGGAAGATGACTGGAAACAGTATGGCGATTGGATGGCGAGGAAGTAAGGCTAGAGAGGCACAGACAGCACAGCTATCCACATTACAGCTTGACCATGGGTAGAGTGGTGTGCTGTGCACTATCCCCTGGCTTGTTCATGGCCAGTTTTGTTCTTGCTATTCAAGTCAACAGCTTACCCGGACCCTGACACATTCTCTGAAATCCATGTTTGAAGAGGCTGTGCAGTCACTGGAGCACCACTGTCCTTCCTTATCCTCTGATGCCTCTTCCTTCTTTGCCCCTTGGTCCTGTGGACAATCTTGTCCCTTCCTCACTACCTGTTACTTTACTGCTCTGCAGTGTAGTGTGGATAATGGACAAAACATCAGCTGCTCCTGTATCCTGTGGTCTCGGCAGCTGAAGTGAGACGATGAATTTGCTGTGGTTATAGACAAGGGTTCAGGATTCGGTCCTGGATTTTAAAATGGAATAAGATGTGGGTGGTGTCATTGGTAGTATCCATGGTTATCTTTGGTATTATTTCATTAAAGCAAGTGGATTGACCCCAGTCACTGTTGGCAGGGAGCAGGTCAGCAAGAGAAATAGGCAGAGTTCTTTTGCATAGATTATCACAGAAATGTAGTTTTGATTACAGTTCCTTTATTCTTTTTTTCCAGGTCCATCTTATCATCTTTGTTCTTCATGTACTACAAACTATTTTCTATAATTAACTCAGAAGCCATGTAGACTTGCTTGCCCTTTGAAGACATACTTTCAAGGCTTCTAGGAAGATAAACTGGTAAGTCTACCAGAGAAAGTATTGTTGGTCTTTATTTCTTCCCTGCTCTAAAGGGAATTGGCCTGGATTTATAGTGTTATTTTACCAGCTTTACTTTGCATATTGTTTTTGTTTGCTTTATAACAATTAGGAGAGTATGTTTAAGATGTGAACATTTTTGAGAAGTGCTTACACCTAAGGAAAATCTACAAAAGCACATATGTGCATACATAATGATGCATGAAGATGTGACAGGTATGCATATATATGACAGAGTTTGGGGTTTGAGAAGTGAATTTTAAACAATTCTTTAAAAAATTTTTTTGAGTAAGGGGTTACTAGGGTCTGATAATGAGGCTGGGAAATAGACACTTTGAGACTGGCCAGAAGAGTTGATGGTAAGAAGAGGAAGAAATAGAGAGGGGCAGGTGAGGGAGATGGGAAACACCCAAGTCTAGGGAGCCATCGGAATTAACACAGATTGAGAGGGAGCAGGATCGGTGAGGAACTGATTGGCACTCCATGGAGGGTGAGAGAGCTGATGATTTAACATGCAGCAGTTAAGGACAAAAGGAATCCAAGCTGAGGTGGCTGGGGGCCACTTGGAGGCAAAAGCAGCAGGAATTAGGGCAAGTGGTATTCATCAAAGATAAACTAATTGGGGATCCCTGGGTGGCTCAGCGGTTTAGCGCCTGCCTTTGACCAGGTCGGGCTCCAGGCATAGAGCCTGCTTCTCCCTCCTCCTGTGTCTCTGCCTCTCTCTCTCTCTCTCTCTATCTCTCTCTCTTTGTGTGTGTGTGTGTCTATCATTCATAAATAAATACATCTTTAAAAAAAAAAAAAGATAAACTAATTTACAGAAGCAGCAATAAAATGTAGGGTTAGTGTAAAATTTCCAGAGAGGCAAGAAACAGAGATACAGCCAATGGAAAGTAGAAGTAAGCAGAAATAGTGGTAGAGTTTTGCCTATAGAAAGCAACCACAAGGGGAATCCCTGGGTGGCTCAGCGGTTTAGTGCCTGCCTTTGGCCCAGGATGTGATCCTGGAGTCCTGGGATCAAGTCCCACATCAGGCTCCTTGCATGGAGCCTGCTTCTTCCTCTGCCTGTGTCTCTGCCTCTCACTCTCTCTCTCTCTCTCTCTCTGTGTCTCTCATGAATAAATAAATAAAATCTTTTTAAAAAAAAAAAAAAGAAAGGAAAGGAACCACAATTCTTTCATAGGAATGGGAACAGGGGGTGTGGTTCTCCAGTTGTTGCACTAATGTTAGAGATGTCAATTTATGAGATGTGGTTTTATTTTCTTTTTCATTTGGTAAGTTTGCCAGAAACATTTTTTTCCCTTAGATTTATTTATTAGCAAGAGAGTGAGAGCATGAGTGGGGGGAGGGCAGAGGGAGAAGTAGACTCCCCACTGAGCAGGAAGCCGGTATAGGGCTCCATCCCAGGACACTGGGATAACAACCTGAGCCAAAGGTGGGCTCGGGCTCCTAACCAACTGAGCCACCCAGGCATGCCATGGAAGCATTTTTTAAAAACTTTTCTGATGACAGAATAGTGTGCTCAGTAATTTCTGTAGGAAGAGAACAAAATGCTTTACTCTTAAAGTTCATAATCTGATTCCTGTATTATACACTTATTGGGCTTATTGATAACCTCTATTTTATGAACTAGTATTGGTAAAAAGTTGATGAGTTAACATACAGGAAATGAAAGTTGTTTTGTTGATAGGACTGTAAATTAGGCAAAGACAATAGAGAGGTACTGAGTAAGATACTTTCTCCCACTCTACACTAGTTTCTTGAGAAGATGGGAAAAGTTTCATAGTTAACAGTTTAAGTTTAAGAAACGCAAGTTGTGAAAGTACAAAGTCTATCTTCCTGTCATAAATAGGACTTGAGTATATTTCAGATGAGATACTGCGTGCTGGTCAGCCATAACTTTAGCAAGGTCATTGGGCAATATTTACTTACCAGAAACTGAACTGTTGGTTAGAGGATGCCCTTGTAGTTTCTAGTATAATAATCATAGCTGACACCGACAGTTCACCATGAGATACTGTTCTAAATATGCTACAAAATATTAACATCCGTCCAGGAACCTGAAACGTAAGTTCAGCAACCTAACAAAAGCCATATACTGGAACCAGGACTCACTCAAACCCAACAAGCCTGAGGTCTTAACCTCTGTGTCATATATATGCAACTTAGGGTTTATTATACTATAATGATGGTTTTTAATATGTAATGTCCCCCTTATGAACATCCCTTGACTGTTGATTGTGGCCGTTTAGGCCAGATGCGGTTATTGAGAAATCGCTGCCTTTTCTTATAACATTCTTATACTTTTATGAGACACTGGGTTTTAGGTGGATCGTTAACCTGCACATTCTTTCTACATGTTATCTTCATTATGTTTGCAAGTTTCAGAGATTTTTTTTATTCAGTATTCAGTGATTATATTCTTTTTTTAGTCAGCCCATAGAGCCCTAAAAACAATTTTCTGAAAGCCAGGATAGTTGCAGCTCCTGAAGCTCCTGAAGGAGCTAATACTTTCTGAAAAGCACTCGTTTGTTTCCTCAACTGTCTTGTCACCTTTTTATATTTAAACTGCTACCCCCAAATGCAAATAATAAACCGGTAATATAGGTGATAGAAAACAGTGTTGTAGGCAATAACATCTTCAAGACAAGTTCTCAAAATTAGAAATACTGTACAGTTTTTTAAGTTATTGTTTCTGAAATTATTAAAGGGGATCCTCTTAATATAAATAAGTATCTCTAATCTGTATTGTAGTTTGAGGAGCAGTAACCTGGAAGGAATACATTTTGACCCTGTAATTACTATTAGCACAGAGCACATTAAATGCTCTTGGTGGTAGCTGATACTTTTCGTAAAGGATAGGACAGGGACGCCAGGGTGGCTCAGCGGTTTAGCACCTGCCTTTATCCCCAGGGCATGATCCCAGGGTTCTGGGATCAAGTTCCACATCAGGCTCCCTGTATGGAGCCTGCTTCTCCCTCTGCCTGTGTCTGCTCCCCGCTGCCCCCTCCCCCCGTCTCTCATGAATAAATAAATAAAATCTTTATTTTTTTTGTAATAATAAATTCATTTTTTATTGGTGTTCAATTTGCCAACATACAGAATAACACCCAGTGCTCATCCTGTCAAGTGCCCCCCTCAATGCCCGCCACCCAGTAACCCCCACTCCCTGCCCTCCTCCCCTTCCACCACCCCTAGTTCGTTTCCCAGAGTTAGGAGTCTTTATGTTCTGTCTCCCTTTCTGATATTTCCCACACATTTCTTCTCCCTTCCCTTATATTCCCTTTCACTATTATTTATATTCCCCAAATGAATGAGAACATATAATGTTTGTCCTTCTCTGATTGACTTACTTCACTCAGCATAATACCCTCCAGTTCCATCCACATTGAAGCAAATGGTGGGTATTTGTGGTTTCTAATGGCTGAGTAATATTCCACTGTATACATAGACCACATCTTCTTTATCCATTCATCTTTCGATGGACACCGAGACCCCTTCCACAGTTTGGCTATTGTGGACATCACTGCTATAAACATTGGGGTGCAGGTGTCCCAGCGTTTCATTGCATCTGAATCTTTGTGGTAAATCCCCAGCAGGGCAATTGCTGGGTCGTAGGGCAGATCTATTTTTAACTCTTTGAGGAACCTCCACACAGTTTTCCAGAGTGGCTGCATCAGTTCACATTCCCCCCAACAGTGTAGGAGGGTTCCCCTTTCTCCACATCCTCTCCAACATTTGTGGTTTCCTGCCTTGTTAATTTTCCCCATTCTCACTGGTGTGAGGTGGTATCTCGTTGTGGTTTTGATTCGTATTTCCCTGATGGCAAGTGATGCAGAGCATTTTCTCATGTGCATGTTGGCCATGTCTATGTTTTCCTCTGAGATTTCTGTTCATGTCTCTTGCACATTTCGTGATTGGATTGTTTGTTTCTTTGGTGTTGAGTTTAATAAGTTCTTTATAGATCTTGGAAACTAGCCCTTTATCTGATACGTCATTTGCAAATATCTTCTCTCATTCTGTAGGTTGTCTTTTAGTTTTGTTGACTATATCCTTTGCTGTGCGAAAGCTTCTTATCTTGATGAAGTCCCAATAGTTCATTTTTGCTTTTGTTTCTTTTGCCTTCGTGGATGTATCTTGCAAGAAGTTACTGTGGCCGAGTTCAAAAAGGGTGTTGCCTGTGTTCTCCTCTAGGATTTTGATGGAATCTTATCTCACATTTAGATCTTTCATCCATTTTGAGTTTATCTTTGTGTATGGTGCAAGAGAGTGGTCTAGTTTCATTTTTCTGCATGTGGATGTCCAGTTTTCCCAGCACCATTTACTGAAGAGACTGTCTTTCTTCCAGTGGATAGTCTTTCCTCCTTTGTCGAATATTCATTGACCATAAAGTTGAGGGTCCACTTCTGGGTTCTCTATTCTGTTCCATTGATCTATGTGTTGTTTTTGTGCCAGTACCAGACTGTCTTGATGACCACAGCTTTGTAGTACAACCTGAAATCTGGCATTGTGAGGCCCCCAGCTATGGTTTTGTTTTTTAAAATTCCCCTGGCTATTCGGGGTCTTTTCTGATTCCACAAAATCTTAAAATAATTTGTTCTAACTCTCTGAAGAAAGTCCATGGTATTTTGATAGGGACTGCATTAAACGTATAAATTGCCCTGGGTAACATTGACATTTTCACAATATTCATTCTTACACAATCCATGAGCATGGAATATTTTTCCATCTCTTTGTGTCTTCCTCAATTTCTTTCAGAAGAGTTCTATCGTTTTTAAGGTATAGATCCTTTACAGGGTTCTGGGATCAAGTTCCACATCAGGCTCCCTGTATGGAGCCTGCTTCTCCCTCTGCCTGTGTCTGCTCCCCGCTGCCTCCCGCCCCCCACCCCCGTCTCTTGAATAAATAAATAAAATCTTAAAAAAAAAAAAAAAGGAAGCGCAAAGGGGCTTCTGACTTCCTGGACACAAATGTAAATCTCGCCTTCCTTAAAAAAAAAAAAAAAAAAAAAAAGGATAGGACATAATTTAATGAGAAAAGACTTTGTGATCCACTTGGATAAACTCATCAACTGTGTTACAGAATCTGTTTTGGCAGCTGTTGAGTTCACATGCTGAGAAGAGCATACAAGATGGAAATGGTAGAGAATAGAAGAGTCCAGGGATGCCTGGCTGGCTCAGTTGGAAGAGCATGTGATTCTTGATTTCAGGGTTGTGAGTTCGAGCCCTGTTTTGAAGATAGGGATTGCCTAAAAAAAATTTTAAAAAGAAAGACTAGAATCCAGAATGGATTTATCAACACAAAATTTAGTAAATGCAAAATGGAACATTACATATCAGTGAGGAAAAGGGTTGCAGAGACCACTGAATTGTCTGTTTGGGATGAAAAAATAGGCTGAATCCCTATCTCCCTCCTTTTACCAGATAAAGTAAAACTATAAATGTAAAAAAAAAAAATATATATATATATATATAAATGTAAGGGGGTGCCTGGGTGGCTCAGTCGGTTAAGTGTCTGACTCTTGGTTTTCGCTCAGGTCTTGATCCCAAGGTCGTGAGATCGAGCCCCATGTTGGGCTGTCTCACCCTGGGCATGGAGCCTGCTTAAGGTTCTCTCTCTCCTTCTGTCCCTTTCCCTCCCTCAAAAAAGTACAAATGTAAAAAGAATGAAATCCTCAAAATCATAGTAAAAAAGTATTGACTGCTTTAAAAAGTATCAGAATAGGAAAGCATAATATATAACAATCGTAAGGAAGACACCTTTAAGTTTTTAATTTTTCCATAAACCAGTTGTGTGTGAAAAAGCGCACATATATATACATATACATACCATAAAGTCAAGAGACATGATAAACTATGAAAATATTTTCAATAAAAGAGCTGATTTCTTTTATGCATACTATTTACAAATAATTAAAAGGAGAAGGCACATCCTACAAAAGAAATACACAGGGCTAACAAGGGAAATTTTCACTCTTTCTTTTTTTTTTTTTTTTTTTTTAAATTTATGATAGTCATACAGAGAGAGAGAGAGAGAGGCAGAGACACAGGCAGAGGGAGAAGCAGGCTCCATGCACCGGGAGCCTGATGTGGGATTCGATCCTGGGTCTCCAGGATCGCGCCCTGGGCCAAAAGCAGGCGCCAAACCGCTGCGCCACTCAGGGATCCCTTCACTCTTTCTTATTAAAGTAAAGCACCTTAAAATAATGCTGAGACTCCAATTTTCACCCAAGAAGTGGCAAAGATTAGAAGTTTAATAATACTCAGTATTGGTGAGGGAGTTGGGGAATTGTCCACGGTATATACATTTGTTGATTGGTACATAATAGTATTATAACTTTTCGAGACTTCTGTGAAATCTATCAATTATAAATGTAAATCACCTTTGGCTCAGGTAATTCACTTCTAGGAATCTTCTCTTCAGAAATACCCTCACACTCAAGATATGCACAAGAAGATTTAGTGCTTGCTCTCTGTATAAGTAGAAACAGAACTCTAGGTAGAAACACAGAAACTTGGCCTTCTTTGGTTTCTAGAATCACTGAAACTCCACTTCTCACCGTGAAGCCTCAGGAGCTGGTCTTCTTTCTCCTGAAGCATCTTCTCTTCCCTAAATGAAAACAAGTTGCAGAACAGTGTGTTTAATATCCCATTTTTAGCTATAAGCTCCTGTTACTTTTTACCACCCTAGAAGACTTGCTTAAACTTTTAAAAAGTCATAATTACTGACAAGCAAGTTCCTACCTTAAGGGTTAGTCATCTCTCTGAATTGCCCTTTGCTAGGCAAACTCCTTTACATCATTCAGGATCAATGCTTGAGCATCTTTCCTTGACAGCCTTCTCTACGTTCACAGTTGGTTTTGCACCTAATGTAACCACCAAGTATAAGACACCTCTTTTTTTTTTTTAAGACACCCTTTAAACCCTAGAAAAGTAGGGCACAAAAAAATAATTCATTTATGAAATGAATGAATGAAATACTTTATATTAGGTTGGATAAAACATTACAGAATAATTTGATATTTTTTAAAAGCCATCTTTTCATAATTTTAGTTAAAGTATTTCTGAAGTGGATCTAGTTTCATGCTCAGCCTTAAACTGCCTAGCTTTAATTTTGATGTTGGCTCAGCTTTATATGTTGACTGCTTGTTCATTCCAGATTTCACAGTCAGGCTGTAAGGCATGTGCTAGGTGATTCTGGGATCAAGGTTGGGTCACTGGCAGTCCTATTACTGGGGTAAGGCACCTCTGAACCTATTTCTTCATCTGCAAATAAAAGTAATACTGAGTCATAGTGTTAGGAAGATTAAAAATTAGTTCATTCTCTCTTTTCTCTTCAAAATCTCTATTAAGGTATTATCTGATAAATGTACATGCCATATGAGACTTAAAATTATGCAGGTTTAGGACAGAGAACAGCACTTTATTCAAAATTAGGTTCCCTGAAAATAATTAATTTCTACTTTGTTGCAGCACTGTTGAAAGTTTTTAAAGAATATAATCGTGTGTGTTGTGACAGAGAGAGAAATGGAAGTATTCCAGGAAGTCCGTAAACCATCATCACGTTTGGAGTGTGACCACTGCAGTTTTCGAGGCACAGATTATGAAAATGTACAAATCCACATGGGTACCATCCATCCAGAATTTTGTGATGAAATGGATGCTGGTGGGTTAGGTAAAATGATTTTTTACCAGAAAAGTGCAAAGCTGTTTCACTGCCATAAGTGCTTCTTCACCAGCAAGATGTACTCTAATGTGTACTATCACATTACATCCAAACATGCAGGCCCAGAGAAGTGGAATGAGAAACCAAAAAATCCAGTAAGCAAAGAAACAGATCCTGGGAAAAGCCCTCCTCTTCCTGAGCACCAGAAAATGTCCTCAAATTCAGCAGAACTCCCAAAACCTATACCTGCTCTTTCCATAGAGACACAGAAACTTGGCCCGATTTTGTCTCCAGAATCACCAAAACCTACACCTCTCACTTCCCTAGAGCCTCAGAAGCCTGGCCCTGTTGTTTCTCCTGAGCCACAGACACCCTCTCTTCCTTCTCCTGAGCCTCCAAAATCTGCCTCTGTTTCTTCTCCTGAACTTCCAAAATCAGTCCCTTTCGTTTCTGAATCTCAGAAACCAGTCCCTGTTCCTTCTCCAGAACCGCAGAAACTTGGTCCTATATCTCCTGAGCCAGTAAAGGCCACTCTTGTTAATCCTAAACCTCAAAAACACTCCCATTTCACAGAAACATTGGGGCCACCTTCAGGCTCATCTCCAGAGTCACCAGTTTTAGCTGCTTCTCCAGAACCTTGGGGTCCATCCCCAACTGCATCTCCAGAGTCTCGGAAGCCAGCCCGGACTATCTCCCCTGAGCCAAGGAAGCCATCCCCATCGGAATCTCCTGAACCTTGGAAGCCATTCCCTGCTGTCTCTCCAGAGCCCAGGAGACCAGCCCCAGCTGTGTCACCAGGTTCTTGGAAGCCAGGGCCACCTGGGTCCCCGAGGTCTTGGAAATCTAGTCCTTCAGCATCATCAGGACCTTGGAAGCCAGCTAAACCTGCTCCATCTGTGTCTCCTGGTCCTTGGAAGCCAATTCCTTCTATCTCACCTGGACCATGGAAACCAACTTCCTCTGTGTCCCCCGCATCCTGGAAGTCTTCATCGGTTTCACCTGGTTCCTGGAAGTCTCCCCCTGCGTCTCCTGAGGCGTGGAAGTCTGGCCCACCAGAACTCCGAAAGACAGCTCCCACCTTGTCACCTGAACATTGGAAGACAGTTCCCTCAGTGTCCCCTGAGCTTCGTAAAGCAGGACCTCCCTTGTCTCCTGAACTTCGCAAACCAGGCCCACCATTGTCCCCAGAGATCCGCAGTCCAGCAGGATCTCCAGAGCTCAGAAAACCTTCAGGGTCTCCAGAGCTTTGGAAGCTTTCTTCTGATCAGCGAAAAACTTCTCCTGCTTCACTTGATTTTTCCGAGTCCCAGAAGAGTTCCCGTGGTGGTTCCCCTGACCTTTGGAAGTCTTCCTTTTTTATTGAACCTCAAAAACCTGTCTTCCCTGAGACCCGGAAACCTTCTGGACCATCTGAGTCCCCTAAAGCAGGTTCCGATATCTGGAAGCCTGTTCTCTCTCTTGATACTGAACCTAGAAAACCTGCCTTGTTTTCTGAGCCCACCAAAACAGCCCCTCCAGCTTCTCCTGAACCACGAAAACGTGCTCTTTTTCCAGAGCCCCGGAAACATGCCCTTTTCCCTGAACTTCCCAAATCTGCTATCTTCTCAGAGTCTCAGAAGGCAGTTGAGCTTGGTGATGAACTACAGACAGATGCCATAGATGATCAAAAGTGTGATATTTTGGTTCAAGAAGAACTACTAGCTACACCTAAAAAACTCTTAGAAGACACTTTATTTCCTTCCTCAAAAAAGCTCAAGAAAGACAACCAAGAGAACTCAGATGCTGAGCTTAGTAGCAGTGAGTATATAAAAGCAGATTTAGATGTGATAGACAGCAAGGGCCAAGAATCAAGCAGTGATCAAGAGCAGGTAGATGTGGAATCTATTGATTTCAGTAAAGAGAACAAAATGGATATGACTAATCCAGAGCAGTCCAAAAATGTGTTACAATTTACTGAAGAGAAAGAGGCTTTTATCTCTGAAGAAGAGATTGCAAAGTATATGAAGCGTGGAAAAGGAAAGTATTATTGCAAAATTTGTTGCTGTCGAGCTATGAAAAAAGGTGCAGTTTTGCATCATTTGGTTAATAAACATAATGTTCATAGCCCTTACAAATGTACAATTTGTGGAAAGGCTTTTCTTTTGGAATCTCTCCTTAAAAATCATGTAGCAGCCCATGGGCAGAGTTTACTTAAATGTCCACGTTGTAATTTTGAATCAAATTTCCCAAGAGGCTTTAAAAAACATTTAACTCACTGTCAAAGCCGGCATAATGAAGAAGCAAATAAAAAGCTAATGGAAGCTCTTGAACAGCCACTGGAGGAGCAGCAAATTTGATTTTTACACATGGTGTGGATATATGATCTACAAAGTTGTTTGTTGAAACTGTAAAGCATAGTTAATAGCATAGTTGGATCAGTAGATGTTGATGTGTATGGTGTATTGTGTTTAATTGTCTCAGTAGTGTTACAGAGAATAAGCATTTGGTTCTTTTTTTCATGGTCTCTGTTTATGTGACTATCTTGTAAGTCAATAAATTCATAACTGTATTCCAGATGGATAAAATTTCTCTAATTCCTTTTAAATATATTTGAATAATATGAAAATGTAGGTGGTCCACTTAACAATCAATAGCAAGTTGTACTCAATTTGAAACATCTAATCAAAGTGTCTGTATCTTTTTTTTGTGGAACTAACTCCAGACAATGGAAATTATTAGTTGGAATGTTTAAGAATTAGGTATGAAAAATTTCAGAAATTTTCTCTTAAATGTATTTTCAGATCATAAAAGTTATTTTGAAGTTCCTATTTGATCATATGAAGTTATTTATAAATCTTGAGCAGTTCTAGATGTTTATTAGCTTTTACGTCATGGAAAATTAGAGTCTCAGGGTTTGCTGATTTTCTGCTAAAAGAGATGTAGAGTAAGTTTTTAAAGGTTTGCAGCTTCCTCTAGGAAACTGGGAAAGATGAGTGTGACTTCGGTCTTGTCCTTAGTTGTTTCCTTCTGAGGAGTCTTCCATTCTACATCGCCTTCCCCACCCCACCCCCAGTTCTGGTTCTTCTCTTCCCTGTGAGCCCACACCTATAGATGATCCTTAACCGCCAAATGTGTTAGAACTGCACTTGCTGCTCCTGCGCCTCACACGTCACCTGTGGGGTTTCAGACCTGGTGATGAGTAGGAACTGAGAGTCTTCCAGATTCACAGTAGAAAATTTTTTAAGTAGACATTTCTGTTTGAGAGTATGTCAGTTGTATGTTTTCCACAGTTGTTAACTGTAAATACTTTGTGCCTGTTTGTTGATTATTTTTGTTCTAAACTATTTTGTCAAATGTGTATCAACCAAATTAAAAGCAAAGGCTATCATGTCAGCAGCATCCTCATGTGTGTGTATTCTTTTGTGTAATTTTCATTGTATGACACCCAGATTCCATTATTCTTTCTTGTTCCCCCTGTTCTCAGCATGCTAATTTTCCTATCTGGAGCAGCATTTCCTAAAGCTAGGTTTTCTCAGTTCTGTGGTCAGGTAAGTGAAGGAAATGCCACACTTGGCAGTGTTCCTTGTGGAAGATCCACAACCTGGTGGACTTGTGTAAACAGTGTGAAGCATTTAGTGCCATAAGGATTCTCCTGTGCACCCAAGGGTTGAGAGACTACATTTATTTAAGCTGTTCCTAGACATTTTTGAACGGTGAGCACTTTTTTTCATAACCTCCAAAGTAATATGCCAATTGAGAAGACTTAGTGTTTATAGAATACTGGGAAGAACTTACAGGCTCCAGGTCTCACCACCTGGGTGAGTAGTTAAGCTGTCGTCAGTTTATTTTGGGTCCCTTCAGAACAAGCTTCCAGTGCTGGCATTTCCTTCTAGGCCAGCAAGTAGGACAGGTAGGGTTCCTTGGATAAGACAGTCCTGTTCTCATCAATGCTGGCTTGATTAAAATTATGACGAACATACAAAGGTGTGGAGCATGCAGAAACCGTTTTGAAGCCTGCAGTCTCAAACCAGCTGTGTTATGTGTGACATTATTTCCTTAGGACTTTACACTTTTGGTGCACACTTCTCACAGAACCCTTCCTAGATCTTTACTCAAGGTGGAGCCAACTACATCCCCTGACTTGCCATCTCATGTGGGTTTTTTCATAATACAGAGGATATGTATATCAGGATATGCTTCAGGATATGCTGAAGATGCACAAATAGTTTTGGCCTTTGGTTAAGCCACTGTGTTCTTGGCCTCACTTCATTTGTGGCTTTCTACTTTTTTTTTTCTTTTACGTCTCAGATCAGGATAACCTAATACTTTTTTTTTTTTTTTTAAACCTTGGCAATTTGCTTCCTGTACAGTCACATGCCTTTAGTCATTGTGACCCTGTCTACATTTTCATTTTCTTACTTTCCTATGTAATTATAACTATTTTAAATAAACTCAGTCCAATGATTTTCTATAATATGAGAAATTCTATAAATATGAGAAAATTAGAAAATTATAAGAAATATGTACCATCTTTCACTCAACATTCATGGACCTGATAACCACTATATTTTAGGTGACCTACTTCCTTTTCATTAATTGGACTCTTACCTGAACTGGGATGTCTTTTTTTTTCTTTTTTCTTTTTTTTTTATTGAAGTCCGATTTGCCAACATACAGTATAACACCCAGTGCTCATCCTGTCAAGTGCCCTCCTCAGTGCCCGTCACCCAGTCACCCCATCCCCCTCCATTTCCCCTTCTACTACCCCTTGTGAACTGGGATGTCTTTAGCAGATACTGCTTGTTTTGTTTTTTAAGATTTTTTTTTTTAAGTAATTACTATACCCCATGGGCTTGAATGAAGACATAGAAGGATGCTTACCATGTTGGATCTAAGCAAGCGACAAGCTACATGAAATTCAGATGCTTAGAACATAAATTTGTTTTCTTAAATTTCTATAGTTCACTGGGCCAAAGCCAGGGTGTCAGCAGGGAGGCACTAGAAGAGCATCCATTCCCTTTGCTTTGCATTTTCTATCAGCTCATGGTGCCCTTCCTAGCACCTAGCATCTTCCATGTGTTTACACTAGGCCACCCAGATAATCTAAGATGATTTTCCTATTGTAAAGTCAGCTGATTAGCAAACCTAAATCTCCTTTGCCATTTAAACTGCCACAGTCGTAAGGCCTGACAATTGGGACCAGACCTGGGCTTGAAATTTGGGGTTTTGGTTCCTCTGCTTGGCTTATTGCAAGACAGGTTTCTTCAGCAATACATCTGTTGCCACCTTACTGGCCTAGGCCCTCATCACTGTGTAAATCTATTAGTACAGTAGACTGCTTAGAGTGTGGGAATTCAGTGTCAATTCACATTCACCCTTTACACACTGAAATAAGGTCTCCACAAGACTGATTTTATGTTGCACATTTAAGGTCCAGTTACTAAGGTCTTCTGTTGACAAACCAGACCTTACTCAAGCAACCTTCAAACCCCACTCTGCTCATTGTTTTTTCTTCCCCCCAAGAAAGTGCTCCCTGTTTCCTATTAAACTGCCACCCTGGGATGCCTGGGTGGCTCAGTTGGTTAAGCCTCGGCTTTCAGCTCAGGTCATGATCTCAGGATCCTGGAATCAAGTCCTGCATTGGGCTTCCTGCTCTGGGGAAGTCGGAGTCTGCTTCTCCCTCTCCCTGTGCCCCTCCCCTCTGCTGAATCTCTCTCTGTCTCAAATAGACAAGTCTTTTTTTTTTTTTTTTTTTTGAGTTCAATTTGCCAACATACAGCATTCAAATAGACAAGTCTTAAAAACACACATACAACTGCTACTCACTAAGCAAGCTTAGCACAATTCTCTCCACCTAGGGCTACTCTTCCCAAACTTTTTTATGAACAAGAAAGAATGGGGCATCTGGGTGGCTTAGTGGTTGAGCATCTGCCTTTGGCTCAGGTCATGATCCTGGGGTTCTGGGATCAAGTCCCCACATCAGGCTCCTTGCAGGGAGTCTGCGTCTTCTGCTTATGTCTCTCTGTGTATCTCTTATGAATAAATAAAATCTTTAAAAAAAATTTTTTTAAGTGAATTGGAGAAAGAAGAGAAAACCCTATACAAATGAATTGGGCCTCTTTTACTGTTGACTCAGTGCAGGAATGCTATGTTTACATTACAAGTTCTCCAGACTAAAACTGAAAAAAAGTTGGGATAGAATAATAAATACATTTCAACACTTTTGATCCTGACCAATTAGTGGCTTAGTTGGCTTGAGCATAATGTTAATTAACTTGCTTCTATCACTAGCTGATCTCTTGCAAATGCTTGCCATGGACCAATAAGAAGACTAGATGAAATACATAGAAGCCTAGTAAATTCTTGATTTGTATAATTGGAAGAGTTAGTTGTAAGTCAAGTGAACAAAAGTCGTATTTGAATCAAAAACAGAGAACCCTGGCCCTTCAGTCAGTTCCCAGACTTGAGCTAGTGTACAAACCCAGAACCCTTTGGATGCAGGGGAGTCCTGGTCCCCTTGAGCAAGGGCCCAAGTACACTGCCAAAACTTTATAGTTAGCCTTTCTCCTAACCTTCACCCAAGGGACTGATGGCTTTGGAGCAGGACAACTGTGAGCTGAGGAGAGGAAATAGACCCTCAGGGATACCTGGACATGGACTGGACTGGAGTGATCTCAGGAGACCCCAAGTGTCCCTGTGGGCCCTCCATTCCAAGCAGGGGCTCATGCAGGTCAGGTTTCCACAGTGTCAGCTCAGGGCTGTCTCAACTGGCTCTGTGGGCCCATAAACCGTCCTGTGGTTATTGCCCCAGCTTGGAAAGTATAGAATTATAGTAGCTATGTTCCATAACTGGCAGTATCCCCACATGGGTTCCCTGGCCTGTGGGGTAAGAGCTATTACAGTCGAAGAGACTAACTGAAAGCCACTAGCCTCTACCTAGGAAAATAGCAAATCAAAGGCAGTCAAGAAGTGAGAATTCTGGGAAGATAAGAGTAGGAAGCACCAGGAATCTGTTCCCCAGGTAGACAACAGTTGCACTGGAGAACCTCTCTGATGTAACCTTGGAACTTCAGTCTCTTGAAAGCTTGCAACTCGCAGGGGAAGGCTTGGACAGTAAATGTTAGCTCTTCACACAGTGGCACCCATCCCCACCCTCGGCCATGTGAGCATCTTGCGCACAACATGCAGGAGCTAGGGTGGGTAAAAAGGACCCTGTCTTCCAAATGTTGGGGATCTGCACTTTGCTGATTCCTAATTTTGATCAAAGAGGCAAGCAGCCATTCTGGTTGCATCTCCCTCATTGTTGCAATCCCTTCTCCCTCCAGCTGAAATGACTTTCAGGAGATTTAAAGGGCAGGACTCCCCACCACCACCACCACCACTACTACCCTACCCCCACCCCAGCCTCAGTTTTGCTTTTCCTCTGGGAAGCCAGATATTAGGACATTAAAAAACAGCTGCCATGTACAGGGAAAATTAGAAAGTGGCTATGAATGCCAAAGGAAAGTCTCAGAAGAGACATAAGACATTGTTTATACCTCAGGCTGATCTCAGCACAGAACCTACAATAATAAAATGAAAACAACAAAAAATAGCAAAACCTGGGGAAGGAGGAGACTGATTTCCACAGTTACACATTTTAGATTCAAATGTCCAGTGTTTCACAAAATATTACAAGACAAAGACCCATTCAAAGGAAAATAATTCAGCAGAATCTGTGAGAAAGATTTAATGGCAGATATACTAGACAAAGACTCTAAAACAATGGTCCTAAAGATGCTCAAAGGACTAAAGAAAGGTGGAGAAAGTCAAGAAAAGGATGTATGGACAAAATGGAAATACTAACAAGGATACTGAAAACCTAAAAACTTCTGGAGCTGTGAATACCACAACTAAATGAAAAATTCACCAGGGGGATTCAGAGGCAGAGCGGAATTCATGAATTTGAAGATAGGACAATGGAAATTATCCAGATTGAGGAACAGAAAGAAAAAGGATTGAAGAAAAGTGAGCAGAACCTGAGACATGTAGGACATTACCAAGTAGACCAACATATACATTGTGGGCATCCCAGAGAAGGAAGAGAGAAAGGGGAGGAGTGAATATCTGAAGAAATAAATGGCTGAAAACTTTCCAAACTTGAGGAAATATATGAATATAAATATCCAAGAAGTTCAACAAACTCCAAGTAGTATGAACTCAAGAGACCCACCCTGAGACACATTATAATCAAACATTTAAAAGCCAAAGAACAAATCTTGAAAGCAATAACAGAGAAGAAAATTACCACATACAAGGGATCCTCCATGAGAATATGTGCAGATTTCTTATCAAAATTTGTAGGCCAGAAGACACTGGATCAATGCATTAAGAGTGCTAAAAGAAAAAAAAAAAAAAAAAAAACCCTGTTAACCAAGAATTCAATATCTGGCAAAACTGTCCTTCAAAAGTGAGGGAGAAATCAAGACATTTCCAGAATAAAAAGCTGAGTGATTCTGTGACCTCCAGTTGTACCCCCTCAGTAAATGCTCAATGGAGTCCTGTAGGGGGACATGAATAGACACTAGACATTACCTCAAAGCCAATATGGAGAAATGAATATCTTCATAAAGGTAAATATATGGGCAATTATAAAAGCTAGTATTATTGTAACTATGGTTTGTAACTGTACTTTTTTCTTAGCTAAGTGATTTTTTTAAAAGATTGTATTTATTCATGAGACACACACACCCAGAAGCAGACAGAGGCAGAGGGAGAAGCAGGCTTCCTGCAGGAAGCCTGACATGGAACTCAATCCCAGGACCCCAGGATCATGACCTGAGCCAAAGGCAGATGCTCAACCACTGAGCCACCCAGGCGTCCCTAGCTAAGTGATTTAAAAGATTAACACATATAAAGGAAAAATGACTACTATAAAACTAGTATTTGTAACTTGGCTTTTAACTCCAAAATTTGTTTTCTACATTACTTAGGAGACTAATGCATTTATTTGTTTTTTTTTTTAAATGTTTCATTGATTTGTCAGAGAGAGAGCACAAATGAGGGGAGCAGCAGGCAGAGAGAGAAGCAGGGCTCAGCAGGGAGCCCGATGCAGGACTCAATCCCAGAACCTTGAGATCATGACCTGAGTCGAAGGCAGACACTTAACCCACTGAGCCACCAGGCTTCTCGAGACTAACACATTTTTAAAAATTATTACTTTATTTTATTTATTTATTTATTTTTTTACCTCCCACCCACACCTAAAAATTATTACTTTATGTTTTGGGACACACAGGTATAAAGATGTAATTCTGTGGCATCAACAACCCAAAGGGGCGAGGGGATGGAGTTGTGAAGGAGAGTTTTTCTGCTATAGAAGTTGTGCTGCTATAAATTCAAATTAGAATAACTTTAGGATGTTGATCCCCATGGTAATCACAAAATTGCCAGAGATTACAGGCAAAAGGGAATTAAGAAGGAATTCAAACATTTCACTTAAAAAAATCAACTACATGCAAAAGAAACAAATATAGGAATGAGGAAAAAACTACATTCCGTATGCCCTATAAGCTACAGGGCATATACAAAACAAATAGCAGAATGTCTCATCTAGTGGATGAGATGGAGACTTCCCACCTTAGCAAAAAAGAACTGGACTGAGGACCATGAGCCCTCCTTATAGGAAGGAGAAGGAGGGGCAGCCCAGGCCCCCAGAAGGCTATGCTGGTGGAAAGGGGGCTTTTCTCTTCTGCCAGGCAGATTTGGCGCTGCTGAATGACCACCGAAGGTTCACAGCCAGCAGAGGGTGGCAGGTGGGAACTAACATGGTCTCCTGGCTCCAGAGTGCCCAGCACATTGTACGCACTCAGTACACACTGGCTGATTACATGAGTGAATGGCCTTTCCACAAACAGGCACAGGCTACCAGGAACGTGACGCTGGCCAGCCGAGTTCCTTTATGGAATGTAAGTGACAATGGAAAGTCAACCCTCGGGCAGCCCTGGTGGCGCAGCGGTTTAGCACTGCCTGCAGCCCAGGGCATGATCCTGGAGACCCTGGATCGAGTCCCACGTCAGGCTCTCTGTATGATACCTGCTTCTCCCTCTGCCTGTGTCTCTGCCTCTCTCTCTCTCTGTCTCTCTGTCTCTATGAATAAATAAAATCTTTAAAAAAAAAAAAAAAAAAAGGAAAGTCAACCCTCTTCCATACAGTCTTGTTTGCTCCTGTGAAGCTGGGGGCAGAGAGCACTTTGCTTGGAACAGGATACTGTGAGAAAAAAAGCTGGTGAGAAAAAAAGCAAGAGTGGTGAGCACAGAAACCACCCTGGCCATGCATACTATTTGTGGTTGTGGAACTCCAGAAGGAGCTCATGACCTCCTCTCTCCTACCCTATGATCTGTTTAAGACTAGAAGACAGGCTCCCTCTCCATGCAAGGACTTCCACCACCTGGCCATCACCAAAAGTGAGGTGAGGCACCAGCAAAGCTAAGGACCCACCTTCTTGGACATTACAACTTTAATGCTTGATGAGCACACACCTACTTTCCTACTGGGGATGATGAGCACAGTGGTTGAGAGCTTGGGCTGTGAAGTCAAACCCACATTTGTACCTGCCTCCCTTGTTGTGTATGTGTGTGCATGCCTGAATGTGAATTTGAACAAGCTATTATCCTCATGTGCAAAATGGGGCTTACTTGTAGGACTTACCTCATAAGGTTTTTGTGGAGTAAGACAGCACTTAGTAAAGTTACTGGCACACTGAATGTAATTCATAAATACCGGATGTCATTGTTACCTCATGCTCTGATTGAATCGGGCTAATGAGAATTTTGACCACTGGTGGGGCAAGTAATAGTGAAAGATTAAGATTTTATGGCCTACCTCCTTTTTTTTTTTTTTTTTTTTTTTGAGATTTTATTTATTCATGAGAGACACAGGCAGAGAGAGAAGCAGGGTCCCTGTGGGGAGCCCGATGTGGGACTCGGTCCTGGGACCCTGGGACCATGACCTGAGCCAAAGGCAGATGCTCAATCACTGAGCCACCCAGGTGCCCTGGCCTACCTCTTCATGACACTGAGTTGCGAGCTTTTTGTGTCTGCTTCCCAGAGACAGAAGATGAATGAGTCCAACTGAATAGCAAACCCTTTTAAAAGTTGGGTCTTTGTTTTCAGTAAGATTGAAAGAGTTATCAAATGATAAAACCCTTACAAGTAATATTTGATTATAGATACGTTGAACACTTGGCCTATAATTTGAAAGAAACTTAAAGAATTAGGTAGTATTTCTATTACAAGACCCCTCTGGTCCCTACTACATCAACATGATCTCAGCAATTAGAACAATGAAAATGAAACACTAGAATAGAACTGTCCAGCATCATCTTATTGTATCAGTACTAAGAATTCATTCAATTAATCTGTCAACATATGAACCAAGTGGGAAAAAATCCCCATCTGAGATGAATTTTTAAACACTTTATTACTAAAAATTTTAAACATTCATAAAAGTGGAGAGAGTAGTGAAATGGATCCTTACCAGCTTCAACCAGCTTGTGAATATGCTGCTGTTTTTAATTCACAGAGGGATATTGTCAATTCAGGTGCTGTAGCAGACTACCAGTGATGGGCCCCCACAGTGGGAAACTACTGTGCCAGAAGGCATGTGTCTGCTTCTCTGGACAGCTTATCTGGAAGTCACAGTTTTCTCTCCACCTAGAACAACTCTCCCAAGAGAGGTGAGGAACATCCACACAGATTTCCAGCTGAACAAGAAGCAGCAGGGCAAGTGTGGTAGCAGTGGCGGGGGAACACTCTGGGGGTGCCTGCAGCATTTCCAGTGGTCTCAGGCTCCCATGGCTGCTCTTTCCTCACTCTTTAAAGAAAGCCCATATTCCTGGCTCTAGAGGCCTGGCTGGTGGATGTGAGGGAGCCCAGGGGCTGCCCCACTTGGCTGAACTCCTACAAGCTGTGGGTTTGCACCAGCCCCCAGCAGAACTGTGATGCAGCCACGTGACCTCCTGTCTGGGGGCTCGGTCAGACATTTCTTGCTCTATCCTAGGAGGGTCCCAGAGTGGAACCAATGAAGGATGCATGGATTTGTTCACTCCTTTGAAAGTGCCCACTGTGTGTCAGAACCAGCTTTAGGTTCGGGGATAGGAAATGAATATAGCAGCCAGCTTCTGTGGTATTCAAAGGCAGAGAGTGGTAATAGAGAGGCTGAGTGAACACTAAGTTGTTCTCAAGTGAAGAGTGAGTTTCTCAGGGAGGCCCGGGCAGTCAGGGCACTGAGAAGACTGGTCTAGAGCAGCTGGCTCACAGCCTGAGGTGAGGGTGGAGCCTGGGAGCCTTGTGGGGTCAGAAGGCCTGCATGGGGCTGGAGATGCTGTACCCTCCAACAAGTAGGGATGTAGGGAAAGGCACATTAGGATACAAGGGCACAAGCAGATGGCAGTGGAGGCAGCATGCAGGTGCTGGACACAGAAAGGAGCACCCAGGAAAGCTTGGATGGTCCCAAAGCACGGGTCATCTCAGATGACTCAGGGTCACAGCAGTGCCATCCCTAAACCACCCCGCACTGCTGACACCCATGCTGGTCCCCTGTGTCCTCTACTTGAGACTGTCAACTCCACAGTTGCTCACAGAGCGTCAGTGAGCTGGAGTCTTGCAGGTTCCATACCCTGACAAAGGCGCAGTCTTGCCAACTGTCGAGCTTGTGGGTCTTTGCCAACCTGCAGTAAATGCCTACAGAAAAAGTCACAGAATAGACTTGTTCTCACAGGGTTCCTTGAGTGTAGCTATCCTCCTGGACAGCTGAGGATCTCTGGTCTGTGAAACCATTCTAGTCTAGAAACTGGTTGAAGGGCCAGGTATCTCTTAGCGCTGCTCAAATCAGGCCTATATTTACAGGACCTGACGTAGGGTTTGATTATGCCAAGCAGGCAGGAATCTAGCAGGCAGTTTACCCTTTCCTGCCCCAGGCACTTGGTAACCAGTCACCCCCAGAGTCATCCGGAGGAAGGCCATTCTGATTGCCACCTGGCCCTTCTGCCTGCTACAGTCAGCTTCTCTCGGCTTTGCCACTAAACTCCTGGGTCCTCCTTTCCCATTAAACCCAGGGTGCCTACGGTAGTTTCCTATGGCTGCTGTGACAAATGACCACAAGTTTAGTGGCTTAAAAGCACAGAAATTTACTCTTGTTACAATTACGGAGGCCAGTGTCGGCAAGGTTTGCTCCCACAGGAGACCCTGGGGAACCATCTGTTTTTGGCCTCCTCCAGCTCTTGGGGGCCGCAGGCTTCCTTGGCTTGTGATGGTGTCTGCATGTCACCTTCTCTTCTGAACACAAAATATGAAATTTTATTTACTCATGAGAATTTATTCATTTTTTTCACTGGGGGTGAAACCCTTCCCTGTTTCCCTTACCTGCACATCCCAGGAGAATCTCCCCATGTCAGACCCTGAATTTAATGAATTTAATCATGTCTACAAAACCCTTTACCTCCCCATATAGGGTAACCTTCACAGGCTCCAAAGACTAGGATGTGGCCACCTCCTGGGCTGTTTCCCAGCCCAATCCAGAGCTCACTTCAAGTGTGATAAGAATTTTGGATATTTCAACCTCATTTGGCCACTACTGAATACAGGCTCCTACCAACCAGTTGTATCAGCAAGTAGAACCTCCCCTTTGTTTAAACCAATACATTATTCATAAAATCAGCCTATTTTATTCTCTAGACTCCCACACTCAGAACCCATTCCTCCATTTTTTCCCTTCATCTTTGCTGACAGGTAAAGGACTCTGTTCTTTTGTGGAAGCCGAGTCTTCCCAGCATCGACCTGTATTTCAGGTCTGATAACATTGGTGGGTTAGGAGGAGCCTGAGAGAATCTGCTTCCCTGGGGAGGGAAGGGCATGAGAGCATCAGTGGGGTGTGGGTGTTGGGACAGCCTGGTGTGTTGCCAGTCTGTCAAAGACTCCTAAATACCTCTATTCTGGCACAGAGGCCACTCTTTCTATATTATTGAACCAACTTTCATATTTTGTGGCTATTTTCACCATGTGACCATACAACAATTTTACCACTTGCATAGCAACTCCCAGTTTCTAGGTTTTAAGAATTTAGAGGTTTTGTTTGGTTTACATTCCAATTCAGTGCTGCTAGAAATCGCCACCCCATACCATATCTTGCACTCCTTTCGCCTTTTACATTGTTCCATGGTGGTAGCAATGTGATTTCCACAAACCTGAACCAGTGGATAGTTGATTCCAGGTGACCACAGATGATTACCACCATAGGGTATAGGCTGCCAGATTCTTATTCCTGGATACTAATGGTACTTGTACTCAAGCCAGTGTAACTTCTTCCCCCAGATTTCCTTATTACTGTTGCCTCTAACTCCCTCCCTATTTATCTGTTTTCCTGTGGAGTTCTTGGTTTTAAGTAACAGATAATTGATCCTAGCTGACTTAAGCAGAAAAGGGAAATTATTGGAAGGATCATAAGTAGCTCAGAGAATGAACGTGAAGAGAGAATGAGATGAGGCTCAGAACCAATGGACAGGGTGGAGTGCAGGAAGCTGCACCGGGCCCTGCCACTGGGTGCCATTATCACCAGTGCCACCACATGCTGCTGCCTTCAGTGGCTCCACATTGTGCCTCACCTCTGCATCATTCCCAAACCAGGGTCATGGGGTGTTGAGCTTTGGCTTCCTGTTGCCAGGGGCAAGGGATCCCAAATTTTATTACTCCCAAATAGATCAGTGTCCCTGGGAAGATGACTTTAAAAAGTCAGGAAATACCTATATTTCCTGTGTACACTTCAGCCCTTATGTCAGTGAACCATAATTGTCTCTTCATCTACTTATGTGGATTTCCCTGGCAAACAGAGAGCTCATTGTCAGCAAAACTCTTGTGCTTTGTAACCTGAGCACACAGCACCTGTCCCTGGTACGACATAGACACCCACACCAGTGTATCTTCACTGAAGCAATGAAGTAGAGGGGTGTAGGCTGTGGGGCTGCCCATGGCAGGTGAAGGGTTTTGTCTGTGCTGTGGGAGAAGATGCAGCCCTGTCCCTTATTCCTAGAGGGCAGAACTTGTAATTCACCTCTTAGAAGCAGCATAAGAGGATTATGGAAATGTGTATAAAATGGAAATGCTTAAGTTCCAGGAAAAATTTGGAGGACTTTGTATTTCTCTTGTCTGTTTTTTTTTTTTTTAAGATATTTTTTTTTTTTTTTTTTTTTTTTTTTTTTTGAGAGAGCAACTGCATGCACAAGCAGAAGGAGGCAAAAGGAGAGGGACAAGTAGACTCTTCACTGAGAGCAGAGCCCAGTGTGGGGTTCAATCCCAGGACCCTGAGATCATGACCTGAGCCAAAATCAAGAGTTGGACACTTAACTGACCGAACCACCAAGGCACCCCTAAATATTTGTTTAATTAGCAAGAGTTGCAAGAGGAACCATGGCTTTATCACATTACAACCTCAGGCCTTTGGGTTGTTTCTTTGCATCCATTTGTAAATGGAGGTCATGGCTGCGCACTGGTGTGGCCTCTGGTTCTTACAGAAAGCATGGTGGGATGAAGAGGGTCTCTGGAGGCTTCAGAACCACATGGAGGATGAGAGCTGGGCCCAAAATTATCAGAAGTTCTTAGGCAGCACTTGGGAATGCTTATTTCAAGTAAGTCCCCCAGGAGCTGCTGAGGGTGGGGTACCGCACTGTTGTGCAGGCAGTGGATTTCCTCAGGGTGAAAGCTTTCATATACGTTAAAACAAAACAAAACCTGTCAGTCAGGATCAGATTTGACTGCAAGTAATGGACACAGTCACTCAAACAGCTTAAACAAGGATACCCCCTCACCCAGGAGTCCACAGGAGATGAGCTCCCTGCACTCACAGAGGCCATGAACCCACCACCCGACCAGGGACAGCTGCCCCACACAGGTCCAGAGCAGATTGGCTGCATCTGGGGGCAGCACAGATCAGACAGGGGCAGGCTGCTAGGGGCTCTGTTCAGAAGAAAGCAGGCAAGAGGGATCATAGGCCTACTTGGCAGTGAAGTGTCTGTGACTTTAGGTGACAGTTTTTGCCTAGAATGCTCAATTGCTCCATGTTATGTTTATGGCAAGAGGCCTGTGGAAACCATTTAGCACTGGATTACAGACAGCCTAATGTAGGAGACTTTTAACTTTTTAAAAGTTGTTCCTTTGAGGGTCTGACAAAAGCTTAATATAGACCAGACCAGAGGAAAAAAAATGTTTGATCTTCTTATTCATAATATGGTGAGGTTAATTAGGGAGCCCGTGGATGGCCACAAGAACAGCAGCGTCACAACAGCATGCAATGTGGATTTCAGGTTAAGGATTCCTGATCTAGAGGACTCAGTTCTGCCATTTATGACTCAGAGGACGTGAGGAAGACCCTCCCTTTTAGGTATTTCTCCTCCTTTTGTGAAGGGTATGAGCCCCAAGAAGTCAGAGGCTGGTCTTTGCTCACTGCTGCAGGCTTGATGCCTACAAAAGTGCCGCCTCCCACAGAGGCGTTCACTGCAAATGTGATGAATGAGTAAATGAATGGACATCCTAGAGTGACGAAATTGCCTCTTCAAAGAGCTGTTGTCAGACGAAATGTGAGGGAGTCCTAATGGTGAGATTCCATCATTTCACTGAAGCAGTTGTTATTTCTTAATGAGGACCATCTTTTCAGTGGGAATATGGCTTTATTCCCTTTGTGAAGAAGCACAGGTACTTTCAAAATCAAGTGACTTCTTTAGAGAGTGGGTGGGATTGAGTTGGCCTGTCATAACCTGTCCTGTCTCTGCCCATGGCTGTCTTGTTCTCTCGCTGATATTTAGGTCAAGTGTGGAAAGTGCTTGGGAAAGAATCCTCCTATTCCTCAAGGAGGATTCTTCTTTGAATCTGTGTTGGGGAAAATTTGATTTGTTAGTTCACATGCCTGACAACATAGTCCTACAGATCTTCTCTTTTTTTTTATTTGGATGACACTGGGCAGCTGTTGAAACCTGCAAAAAATTCCAAAAGGTAAGGCCTTAAAAAATAAATAGATGTATTTTACTGGTAAATATTATACAGAATTCCAAAGAGAAGGAGCATGATTTAGAAAACCCTAACTTCATGTGATGACAAACCCTGGATTTGGGCAATGACAAAATAGGTTTTACTTACAGCCTAAGAAACTGGTTAGGTTACTGCTCAAGAGGCAAAAAAGTGGCACATCAGAGAGAATGATAAGGTGGTCATTTGTAAAACATAAGGTCAGTAAGTGTTGTAGACAAACCTATTCCTGCAAAAAGAAATTCATCATGCTGCATGTCAAAGTAAAGGGTATTAACACACATATTTGAGGAAAATGTTAAAAATAGTACTATTATAGCTTCTAGTTGAACTTAAGCAAATACTAGAAACAGAAAAAGAAACTGTATGGAAGCTCCTAAATGCTGGTTTCACTAGTGTCCTTCAATGAGAAACTTGGCAGATTAGCAAAGACCCCTGGGGAAGGAATGTTTTCAAATTCCTCATTTCACATGTATTATTTCAGGCATTTGTATATATATATTTGGTAACAAGTTTTGAACTCATTTGGAATGAGAAGCAATGAAAATCTATTTTTGTACACAGTTATTATTTAAAAATTAGAAAACAACTAAAAATCATCTTAATCCTACCTCCAATTGCTATTAAATTGTAGTATGTGTCCTGTATTTTTCCTAAAAGATTATTTTTGTGTTTGTACCTCTTAATCCCTTTCACCCATTTTGCCCATCCCCCCATTCCCCCTTCCCCTCTGGCAACCACTGGTTTGTTCTCTTACTTAGGAGTCTGTTTCATTTGTTTTATTTTTTTTATTTTTATTTTATTTTTTTTTTAATTTTTTATTT
Source organism: Canis lupus familiaris (assembly GCF_011100685.1). Lineage (NCBI taxonomy): Eukaryota > Metazoa > Chordata > Mammalia > Carnivora > Canidae > Canis > Canis lupus. The sequence goes on along the minus strand of NC_049243.1, from coordinate 61,512,412 downwards.
ATTTATGATAGTCACACACACAGAGAGAGAGAGAGAGAGAGGCAGAGAGAGAAGCAGGCTCCATGCACCGGGAGCCCGACGTGGGATTCGATCCCGGGTCTCCAGGATCGCGCCCTGGGCCAAAGGCAGGCGCCAAACCGCTGCGCCACCCAGGGATCCCTGTTTTATTTTTTTTAGACTCTATATAAAAGCGAAATAATTTGTATTGCTTTTTCCATCCATGTTTTCACAAAAAACAACATCTCATTCCTTTTTGTGACTAATATTCCATTTATATACATACCACGTCCATTCATGGATGGACATTGGGCTGCTTCTATATCTCTACTATTATAAATAATGCTACAAAAAACACACATGCATTTTTTCAAATTAGTGTTTCGATTTTCCTTGGGAAAATAAAAGCAGTAGAATTACCGAATCACGTGGGATTTCCATTTTTAATATTTTCAGTAACTTCTGTACCATTTTTCATAGTGGCTACACCAATTAACACTCCCACCAACGGTGAACAAGGGTTCCCTCTTCTCCATATCCTCTCCAACACTTGTTATCTCTTGTCTTTTTGATACTAGCCATTCTGAACAGGATGAAGTGATTTCTCATTGTGGTTTTAATTTGCATTTCACTGATTAGTGATGTTCTGCATCTTTTCATGTGTCTTTTGACCATCTGTGTCTTTGGGGAAATGTCTCTTCAGGTCTTCTGACCACTTATTAATCAGATTGTTCTTCCAGAATTGATTTATATAATCTTTATATATCTTGGATATTAACCCTTTATCAGATATGTCATTTATGTCATTTGCAAATATTTTCTCCTGTTCTGTAGGTTGCCTTTTTGTTTTCTTGGTAGTTTCTTTTGCTGTGCAGAAGTTTTTCATTTTGGTGTAGTCCCAAGGGTTTATTTTTGCTTTTGTTTCCTTTGCCTGAGATATATCCACAGATATGTTGCTAAGGCTGATGACCACGAGATTGCTGCCTATGTTTTCCTTTAGGAGTTTTATGGTTTCAGGTCTCACATTTAGGTCTTTAATCTGTTTGGAGTTTATTTCTGTGTGTGTTGTAGGAAAATGACCTGGTTTCATTCTTCTGCCTACAGCTATCCAGAACCCAGCACCATTCATTGGGGAGACTATCTTTTCTCCATCATGTATTCTTGCTTCCTTTGTTGTAGATTAACTGACCATATACTTCTACAGTGGTACACATCTTTGCAGACATTTTCTAGCACAAATATCCTATGTGTCTATAAACTACTTAAAGCAAATCTTGCACTTCTAAATTTTTAACACACTGTGGACATTTCAGTGTCAGTTTTCTGCCAGCCAGCCACTGCTGCTGAGCAGTGGGCAGTCTCCATTTCTCTGGTTAGGACCGGGCATAGGGACAGCTGGCATGCTTACTGTCTGTACTTGTGCGAGTCTGTCTGTAGGATATAGTATTAGTTAGGAGTTCACATGCTGGGTGTGAGGATATTTCCATTTTATGTCTCGATATGGCAATTTTGCCCAAAGAATTTTCTTTGTAACATAGGAATGACCAAATCTTATTGGAATGATCCAGGAGAGGGGAACCACCACTGGGTTCCTTCCTGATATTCTGCACCCTCTCAGTCCTCAGGTTCCCTGGAACAGGCCTGTCTCAGTCAGCTCCAGCCACTGTTAACAAAATACTACAGATGGGCAATTTCAGACACACATACTTATTTCTCACAGTTCTAGAGGTTTAAAGTCCAAGATCATAGCGCCACTTGTTCTGGTCCCTGATAAGGCCTTCCTGGCTTGCAGGTGGGCACCTTTTGGTGTCTCCTCTTACAATAATGCTAATTCTATCAGATCAGGGCACCATCCTCATGACCCCATAAACATTGACTACTTCTTCGCTCCAGATATAGGCCACACAGTGGGGGGTTAGGGCTTCAACATGTGAAGGAGTTGGGGAGTTCAGTCTCTAACAAGGCTTGAGTCTGAATATCATGGTTTCTACCATCTGTTAAGACATCCAAGAAATGCCAGCAGTTTGGTACCCAAACATCTCCTAGACTATCCCTCACACCCCAGAGTGGCACAAGAAACCTTTGTCAAATCAGTTGTTCCACTTTTTGGTTCAGAAAAGTATGGTCCCAGTGATGTAGGAAATGGCTACATGGTGTGTGTAACTGGGTAATTATATGTAGGCACACATCTCTCAGTTTGGCACCTTGACATTTCCACCAAGACAATAATTTCTTCTACTAAAAATGCTATTATCATTGAAAAATGCCATTCCTCTATGAGAAAGACTGCTTGTGTTTAAGTCTGCCAGGTCATCTTTTATTGCTTTTGTGATACAGAGTAACTAATGTACTTATTTTTCTTTTAGACTTGTCACAGTAAAGAATTGGGGAGAAATTTAAAACATTGTATGATAAACAGGCTTCTGATACAAAGATAAGGAGGAGCACTTACAAGAAGCTGTTAGCTCTCCACCAAAATGCAGCCAACAGAAGCTCACACAGAGCAGACAGCATTTTTCTAAACTTCATTGAAGTGACAAAAGTTTTGTTTTGTTTTTTTTTTAATTTTTATTTATTTATGATAGTCACAGAGAGAGAAAGAGAGAGAGGCAGAGACACAGGCAGAGGGAGAAGCAGGCTCCATGCACCGGGAGCCCGATGTGGGATTTGATCCCGGGTCTCCAGGATCGCGCCCTGGGCCAAAGGCAGGCGCCAAACCGCTGCGCCACCCAGGGATCCTTGACAAAAGTTTCAAAATAAAGATTTAAAACTGAATTTTCATATAACAATTACTATCCCCTTAGATCTTGCTATAATTGGGACTGGACTGAGGAATTACCAGGTGGATTTAAGTGGGCTAATTTGCTTTAAAAAAAAAAAAAAAACCCCTCTTGACTCTGAATACTATTCTGAAAATAAACTTATTCTCTCTTATTTTTCTCTTTGTTTTTTGCTATTAACACAGATCAAATAGGTCAAATACCTACTTAATTTTCCACTTTAATCTCTGACATGTTCTTAATTTTGGACAGGAAGAACAGAAAACAAATCTACCTGAAGTAGATACCTGATACTTATCTCTTTTCATCAGAGTTGAGAAGACAGACACAAATGAGAGTTCATGATAGATGTGAAAATAAAAGATCCTTCCTCAGGGTGTGATGTGAAAAAGCTCACACCCTTCACCATCTAGGGTCCTCTACATATGCAGAAAGATGGTGGCCAGAAGGGCCACCCGGCCATGGCCTTGCACTCTGTACAGAGAACATGCCGCTTCATGAGCTGCCTCTGCCTCACTTTCCCCCAAGGGTCTCACTGTCATTTGACTCAGGAAGTGGGAGACGATGACTTGGTGAGGACTATTATCAAGCAAGTGAAAACCTGTTTCCAAAGATATGAGATTCTTCAAGGTGCCTATTTCATGTCAGATTTGAGGAATTACCTCAGTCAGCTAGTGTTTATAATTTACTAACAAGACTGAGATCCATTAAAATACTGATAGCTAATGTTCTGCTTTGCTATGTTCACATTTAAATTATTAAAATTATTAGGTAGCTGAATAAAACCAGACTGGCATCTAAAATGAGAAACAATAGGAAAAAGAAAGTTTTGCAAAGCCAATTAGAAGGCAAACCAACAGGTGGCCAGCCCCATGCCACCCCTCGGTCACACTGAGCACTGCAGTCCAACTCCCATGCGTGTGAAGAATATTCTTTCTTAACATTTCTACCATTTCTTAGACAGGTGATAAACTCAGAAACCTTTTCTTAGGGTTATTAGTAATAAAAATTCTACAAATATGAAGGCAGCTTGACTTTGCCAACAACAGGTGCCAGATATCTAAACTTACAGGGACATCATGTATGTCCTGCCCAACCAATTCTAAAGTGAGTCTAAGCCAAAACTGGGAAGTAAATATGGAAATGTTTTATACCAAAATAACTCATTATCCAAATGTGTTATTGTTTAATTAATTTATTTTTTTTTAAGATTTTATTTATTTATTCATGAGAGACAGAGAGAGAGGCAGAGACACAGGCAGAGGGAGAAGCAGGCTCCACGCAAGGAGCCTGACGTGAGACTCGATCCCAGGTCTCCAGGACATGCCCTAGGATGAAAGCAGGCGCTTAAACTGCCGAGCCACCCAGGGATCCCTGTGTTATTGTTTTAAATCAGTTATCTCAAAGTGACTTCTGGGAAGCCCTGGGGACACATCTCAGGAAACTTTCAGAGCATGTAACTAATTTTTACTTATTTTCCAGCTCTACTGAGGTATAATTCACAAATTTGTAATGTTTATAAAGTACACAACATATTGATCTGTAAAATGTATACATTATGAAAGGATTCACACTGAGTATCACCTCACATACTTACTTTTTTTGCGTGAGAAAATTCTCTCTTAAGCAAATTTCAATTTACAATACAGTGTTATCACCTACAATCATCATGTGTACATAAGATCCTCGACCTTACTCTTCTAACTGAATAACCTAGGACTTTCACTAACCTTTCCGTATATCCCTCATACTCTAGTCCTGGTGGCCATCATTTTACTCTGTTTCTAGTAGTTTGACTTTTTTTTACACTGTCCATGTAAGTGATACATGCAGTATTTGTCTTTTTTCTGTCTGGTTTACTTCATTTAGCACAACGGCCTCCAAAGTTTACCCATGTTGCTGAAAATGGCAGGGCTTCCTTCTATGAGGCCACATAATGTTCCATTTCCTTTATCCACCCATCCATAGTGGACACTAAGGTTGTTTCCATCCTTGGCTACTGTGAATAACAGTGAAAAACATGTGAACAGCTATCTCTTCAAGATAGTGATTCTGCTCCCTTTGGACCTATGCCCACAGTGGAACAGGTAAATAGTATGGTAGCTCTATTTCTAATTTCTTGATGAACTTCCATAATGGCATACTGTAGTGGTTCTACCAACTGGCATTCCCACCAACAGTGCACAAGAGTTCCCCTTCCTTCACATCATTGCCAAGCCTTGCTCTCTTGTCTTTCTGGTTTTAGCCACTCTGACGGGTGTGAGGTGATATCTCCTTGAGGTTTTGATTTGTTTTTCTCTGATGAGTAGTGGTGTTGAGCATCTTCTCATGTACCTGTTGGCTATCTGGGATGTTTTCTGTGGAAAAATGTCTATTTGGGTCTTTCGCCCCCTTTTTAATTTGGTTTTCTGCTATTGAGTTGTAGGAGTTCCTCATATATTTTGGGTTAGGATATTTACACTTATTAGGTGTGTTGTGTGGAGATGTTTTCTTTCTCCATGGGTTGTGTTTTCATTTTACAAATGAGTTCCTCTCACGTGAAGCTTTTTAGTTCAATGTAGTTCCATTTGTTTAGTTTTACTCTTATTGCCTTTGCTTTTCACGTCAAATACAAAAAATTATCACCAAGAATGGTGACAAGGAGTTCCTTCTGGGAATTTTATGGTTCCGTGTCTTATGTTCCAGTCTTCAGTCCATTTTGAGCTGCACTTGTGTTTCCAGATCAAAGCCCAAACAAATAGTGAGAATACAGTGGCTCACTCATCAGGAGATCCAGCCTGATCCATACTCTAAGTTGAGGTCAACAAACTATGATCCATAGGCCAAATATGGCCTGCCTATTTTTATAAATAAAATGTTATTGAAACACACCCCTGCCCATTCATTATGTATTGCTTAATGGCAGAGTTTACAAGCTGTAACAGAGACCAGAGAGCTGGCAAAGTCTACAATAGTTACTACCTACCCCTTTTCCACCACAGCTGGCCATGCTGGGTCACATGGACCTCATTAAATCACAGCAAGTCCTTCTTACTCCTCCTCCACCAAATTCTTGGAGCTCCAGAGTCAAGAGCAAAAGCATAGCAATGCCAAGGGACGGACTGTATGTCCCACAGTCAAACGTCTTTAATGATAAATGAGTAATTCTCCATTTTTTGATAAACATTTCATATTTAGTAAGGAATAATCAACAAAGTGCTCAGGTAATTAAAGCTACATTTTGAAAATATTTTATTATGTAAAATTTGATGTAGGAAAAGTACCACAGCTGGACTTCAAATCCATAGCAACTAAAATTAGTGTTCTAAAGCATAGTGCCAAAAATACATTAATGTTTTAAAATTTCACTAACATTAGAAAATACTGTGAATATTTAATTGCAGAAAACTCCATTATGTTCTTTCAAAATAAAACTGTCCCAGTCTGCAAAAAGGAAAACGCCAGATGCTGTACCTAAGTTATCGCTGTACCCAAATAATGCCCTTATGCTCTCTCAGCAGCCTTTACGTAAGTGGTTATAAACCGTGAGCAGCACATCCATCATTAGACTGTGAAAATACCAGCCACATTGTTATAGGGGCAATACTTAAAGTGGTCAGACTTTACCCAGGGGTAAGGTTCCTGGCTTCAGGGCTACGGCACACAGTTGGCATCAGGGGCTGGATCACCAGGTTACAAAGGCCTAAGAGCTGCTCCCTTCCCTTTTATAAAGTGCAGCTCACACACATGTGATCCGGATCCTGACAGATCACTTACTTATAAATGTGCAGAATTCAAAGTACATGTTATTCCTACACGTTTCAAAGTGCTTCAGAGTCCACACTGGTACAGTACTAATTTCTTCCCTGTTTTAATCATACATTTCTACTTTCCAAAGGATATTATTTGTTCTGTTTTGGCTAAACAGTATATACTAGTTTGTACTAGAAACAGTAACATCTATGACAACTTTTCAATTTTTTAAAAGCGCTTTTTTCTTAAGAATGGTTTCTAGATGTATATTTCTAGTTTCTGATTTCTTTATAAAGAGTAAATTCACCTTGCAGGTTATACTTGACACTGATTGATACATTTCTGGAATGCCCTCTCTAACCCACAGAACACTGAATGGGATGTCCCCATCAAATGTGCATGCTGACTCACCCTGCCTCTTCACTCTTCACTCTTCAGCTAGTGCCAAATCTTCAGCCTCACCCCTGCTCCCATCACGGCCCTCAACAGAGATTCCCCCACCACTTTCTTGTGCTCGGATGTGAGCTTCTGGTTGGTACAGCTGCAAGGCCGGCAAATCCTGCTAGGACAGAGGGATGGGTTACTCTTCCAAAGGTTGGCAACACAGGAGGGAGCAAAACATCTCTATTTCCAGGGTTTGATGATCCTAATCATCTAAAGCAATCAGTCTTACAGCTAAAAAAAAATCTGCCTTTTTTTCACCGCACTATCTCAAAAACCAGGCATTTTAAAGACCAAAAAAAAAAAAAAAGCCATGACGACAGTTAATACTTAAAATAACTCGAAGTAAGGTAAAATTAGAGTCTGGGAAAATGTTATTGCTCAAGCCCAGAACACCCCTGGGGCCAGCAGAATCATGGTATTCTCCTCCCAGGTGGAGAGGTGGAGACTTACAAGCACACCTCAGCGCCTTCCACTAAGGAAAAAAAAGCCCAGCCAATGGAGAGAGTAGGAAAGGGCAAGGCAGGCCTCATGGATCTGAATCCCTGTGCACACAGATGTGCAGGGTTTCCATGTCACCTCCTGCCCGAGGCTGACATGTAGAGACCTGCTTTTCACCAGGGCAACATGGGTGTGCAGAGATGGTGAAAGGACCGTGTAACTCGCAAGGCCTCCTAAGAAATGAGCCACTATGCACAAGGCACCTTATTACCAACAGAGCATCACAGTTAAGTGAGAGAAGTCCCAACATCTAAAGCTGTGCAAACACAGATCACTCAGTGCTGCTATATAAACAGACAACTGAAACTTAAGTGTTTATGTGAACAAGCCCCACCAAAAAGACCCATGGGGCCCTGCTGTTAAGGTAGGTTACCTGACGTTAAGGTAACCACATAAACCTTTTGAGTGATACAGACGTGATTAGGCAAGGGTGCAGATAAGAAGGCTCCCTTTTTGCCTATAGCTCTGCCCTTGCCTTTGCTGGAAACATTTTACAAATCAACATCACTGATACCAACAACACCTTGGGTAGATCTGAAGGGAATTACGCTGAGTGAGAAAGCCAATCTCAGGTCACACACTGTGTATCTCCACTTATATAGCATCCCTGAAATGACAAAATCATGCAGAGGACAGTGTGCCTGCTGAGGCTGGGACAGGGTGGGAGGCATGGCCTGCAGCTCGGGCAGCCTCAGTCCCCTTAGTCACTGGTTGGCTGGGCTGTATAGGGGACTGACTGGCACTGTGGGGCTGGGCCCTGGAAGGGAGGGGACCCAGTTAACAGTGCTTCTCTGCAACAATGTAATCTGAATAAAAATTAACCTCAAACTCTTGGGGGAAAAAAGCCATTTGTTGGTCTAAGTGGGTAATTCCAATCCTGTGTCAACTGCACAGACTTAACTCGTGAGTATTTATGAGCCACTATCTACTAATAATCAGTACATTATTAACAACGTAAGGGAAAGCTCCACAAAGTGTCATGAAAAGCAAACTCTCAGGGTGGTGCACTCCCTATGAGCACAATACCCAGTGGGGGTGGACTTCCCATGACAGAGTATGTGAGCCTATTATAGATTTTTCGCTTTTGGCTAAATAAAAGAACTTCTGTTTAGCAAAGCAGGTGTAAGCAGGCAGACGTGTAGCTTATACTTTTAGGATTGATGAATGAAAGATTATCCCAAACAAAGAGGAGACCTTGTTTCCTGGGCGCTCCATGCTGGGTGCTAGGCCACCTTCACTCTTGTGTTCTCTCCCAGGCCACTCTGCTGCCTCCACAGGGATGCTACTGTCCTGGTTCCCCTTCTTCCCTCGGTCTGGGGGGACTCCTTTCCCCCATCTCGGCTCTTCTTCGTTTCTCCTCGCAAACCTGTTAAACTCAGAGTGCGCTCTGTGCATGCTGCCATCCATGTGGCATCTTTGTGTCTCAGGCTCCTTTGCTCGAAGTCTTCTCTCCATCTCTCTTTGCTCTTTGTCACTATCATTCTGTGACCTGTGATTCAATACAAATTCTCAGGAACCTTAGGTATACTGCTTGTCCATTACCTGTCTTCCCATTCAGACTGCAAGTTCTAGAAGAGGCAGGGAATACCTAAGTCTGCTCATCAGCACGTCAGCAGGTGTGCACGTAATGGACACAAAACAGGCATTTAAGACAAAATTGCTGGGCAGCCCTGGTGGCCCAGAGATTTAGCACTGCCTTCAGCCCGGGGTGTGATCCTGGAGACCCGGGATCGAGTCCTACATCGGGCTCCCTGCATGCAGCCTGCTTCTCCCTCTGCCTGTGTCTCTGCCTCTCTCTCTCTCTCTCTCTCTCTCTCTCTCTGAGTCTGTCATGAATAAATAAATAAATAAATAAATAATCTTAAGACAAAATTGCTGAAAGATGAATCAACAATAGTAACAACACTACCTAATGTTAAATATGAATGCCAGACGGGATGAGCACTGGGTGTTATTCTGTATGTTGGCAAATTGAACACCAATAAAAAATAAATTAGAAAAAAAATATGAATGCCATAAGTAATAGGCAAATATATTTAGTTTTCTAATTCTCAGGGAACCTCCCAAAGTAAATATAAGTCCCCCTTTACAGATAAAGTACAGGAGACCAAAGTGCTCATCTGACTAGGAAAGTGGCCCAGGTCCACCTCCATCATGACACAGAGCTGACACTGATGGCTTGGTTTCTGCCTCAAGTGAAGCTAAAATTAATTGAAATTTACTGATTTTTATACATATATCAAACTGATAAATGCATACTATATAAATTAGTGGCTGCTTAGCTCCCTTGGTTCTTAAAGTCTTTCCCTCCACAATCCACAGGTAAAAGGAAAAAAAAGCCCACACACTGGTAAAAGTCCTCACACATTGTCTGTGTCTTCCCCACAAAACAGAAGCAACAGGATTGGTGGGGAGAAAAAGATCTATAAGCAAAGTGTGAATTCACACCAGAAACATGACAAAAAGCACTGCTTATATCATAAGCAATAATAGAAATACCTCCAACAGAAACAGTGCTATCATAGATTTCATAATCATGTATAAATTAATTTTATAAACAAACCAATAAATAAATCAGAACCCCCAAAAAGAGGGGAAATTTTTTTTTAATCACAACTCTGTATGTAATAAAGACTGTAAGAAGTTGTTCAGATTGTTGGTTTTCTGGGCAAACGGCAGCCTAATCCTATGACCCTGCTGTCTTGCCTGCAAACATAACTTTACTTTCAGACCCCTCAGAAGCAAAGCAGCCCTGGGCTCCAGGAAGCCCCAAGGGTGTCCTGATGCCATGCATAGGTAAGAGCCCTGGGCCAGGGGAACAAGAAGCCCAGACACACATGGCCCCCCATTGGTTGTGGGGAGGTGACCAAACCGCAGAGAGGCTTGCGGACAGGAGCGAGGTACTCCCACCTGACAAGATTCTGAAGGGCCTCTCTGGCCCCCGTGCAGAGACTGTGTCTGTCCCATTCCCACAGAAGCCCTGCTCAAGCTCCTTTCATGAGCAGCATGTCACAAGCGGGCAGAGGAGTCCATGACCAAGAACCTCTAGCCTGAGGCAGGCAGGGCTGGTGGAACAGTAGAATCCACAGCGGCTGGAAAAATTCTATGGAAGGGCCACAAGGACACTAATGCCAACAAAGGAAGCCTAGCACCTGGACAGGAGACTGGGAAGGAGATCCTGAAGACCTAAACGGGGAGAACAGGAATCCGAAGGAAGAGGCCAGGACAGGCACAGCTAAGGAACCAGCAGGACATGTCCCTGCTTTGAAGACAGACTTGAGGCTGCTGACGAAATGAGTTTACCAAGTTCCTAGCATGACCAAGGAGAAATGAAGACGTGGACAAGCATATCCTGGTAAAATCCCTGAATTCCACCAGCAGTATGAAATACAAGCACTTGTACCGAAAAAGGACATGTGTCTCTGACTCTCAGCCACACTCTGTGATCTTTAATGTGGTCAAAGCAACAAAAACTTGGGCTTACTTTTTCCTGGGCTTCTCCAGCGAGCTCTCCAAGGGCATGGGCTTCAGGACAGCATAGCTAAGACTCATCTCCTGCTTCCCATCTCCAACATCCACTTCCTCTCCTCTTTCCTTTGGCTTCTCAGTTGGTTCCTCCCCCTTTTCTGGTTTCTTAAGAAGCTAAGAAATTATAATGTCAGTAAAATATCACTTTTGGAGTATTTTATAAATGAAGTTGTTTAATAATAAATTAAAAATATAAAACAACACAGTTGAGCACAAATGTTTGGATAGCAAAAAATGTAAGCTAAAGTTACAGCAACCAGGTTTTTGGTTAAGTACTTAGGGGAACCTTCAGTCAATGAAACATTATAGCTATGAACAACAATTTAGGACAGCTGATGTGATGAGAAGGGGTTCTTGCTGATGAATAATGACCTGGTCTCTATTTATATGTTTATACACACACAAAAATATCTAAAAGGCTAGCAACTCTCGTGTTAATAGTGATTACTGTGAGGTGGTGGAACTGAAATGATCTTTTTTTTTTTAAGATTTTATTTAAAAAAAAAAAAGATTTTATTTATTCATGAGAGACACAGAGAAAGGCAGAGACACAGGCAGAGGGAGAAGCAGGCTCCCTGCAGGCAGCCCGATGTGGGACTTGATCCCAGGACCCCGGGATCACGCCCTGAGCCAAAGGCAGATGCTCAACCGCTGAGCCACCCAGGCATCCCGATCTTTCTTCCTTTGGTCAACAAGTTCTAGTTTCTTCTAAAATGAATACGCACTGCTTTTATAATATGTAAAAATAAACTGCTGCTTTATATTGATGGCTTTTAGAATAAACTTTCTTTTTTTTTATTTTTTAAATTTTTATTTATTTATGATAGTCATCAGAGAGAGAGAGAGAGAGAGGCAGAGATACAAGCAGAGGGAGAAGCAGGCTCCATGCACCGGGAGCCCGATGTGGGATTCGATCCCGGGTCTCCAGGATCGCGCCCTGGGCCAAAGGCAGGCGCCGAACCGCTGCGCCACCCAGGGATCCCTAGAATAAACTTTCTGAAAACACTTCTTACTCTTTCTCCAATCAGCCTGAGCAGGTTGCTGTCTTTGAATTTGGGACTCCCCATCCCCAATTTCCTGAGTAGTTTAATCTTTGAAATCCAAGTGCCACAGTAAGTCAGTTCATAAAACAAAAGTAGAAGGTATACTTCTGAGAATTTTTTTCTAACTTATAAAAGTGAACATATTTTAAATTGTACTATACCAAAATCATACACAGATAAATTTCAATTACGTAAGTTCATTTAAGAATGAAACAGGTAAAAAAAAAAAAAAAGAATGAAACAGGTAGGGCAGCCCCGGTGGCGCAGCGGTTTACTGTCTGCAGCCCGGGGTGCGAGTCCCATATCGGGCTTCCTGCAGGGAGCCTGCTTCTCCCTCTGCCTGTGTCTCTGCCTCTCTCTTCGCTCTCTCTGAATGAATAAATAAATAAATCTTTAGGGATCCCTGGGTGGCGCAGCGGTTTGGCGCCTGCCTTTGGCCCAGGGCGCGATCCTGGAGACCCAGGATCGAATCCCACATCGGGCTCCCGGTGCATGGAGCCTGCTTCTCCCTCTGCCTGTGTCTCTGCCTCTCTCTCTCTCTCTCTCTCTCTCTCTCTCTGTGACTATCATAAATAAATAAAAATAAGAATAAAATTAAAAAAAAAAAAAAAAGAATGAAACAGGTAAAATGTTAAAGCCAAGGACGAAAAGCTGCTTCTCATCACAGGTGTGTACTATGTCACCTTATATGCTCTTAATCTGCCTGTGGGATCTGTGAATGTAAACATTTCCTTTCAGATATCTATTGACTTTTTTTTTTTAAGTTTTATTTATTTGAGAGAGAGAGAGAGAGAGAGAGAGAAAGAGCAAGAGAACACAAGCAGGGAGAGAGGCAGGGGAGAGCAAGAAGCAGACTCCCCACTGAGCAGGGAGCCCGATGTGGGGCTCAATCCCAGAACCCTGATCATAACCTGAGCTGAAAGCAGAGGCTTAACTGACTGAGCCACCCAGGCATCCCTACTGACATATATTTTAATTAAAATGGTAATATACACTGGTAATAAAAGCAAACCATAGGTATAATAGTTTGTTTCCACCCATCTCTCCAATAAAGAATCTTGTATACCTATGAATTGTTTTACTTGTTTCTGAAACCAAATGTGTGGTGTCTTTTCCAATACCACTTCTCCAACCCTCCAACACAGACTGGGTATCCTACAATTCCATTCAGTTTGACACTAGCTAGCTGGAATTAATGTCAGATTGGACAAAACTGTCCCCATTTCAGATGCCTGAAGCTACTCAGGTCTTCAGTCACCTGTCATCTCACTGGCATATAGAAGACACTCATCACCCCAGAGATTACAAGGATTTTATGAGCTATGTGCTGGGAACCGGATAAAAAGACCCTATATTTGGTGCTAGGAATACAGTTGTGAGTAAGAGAAAAGTGACCATTATAGGAATTCACAGGACATTCTACAGCAGTAGAACGGTGGCCCTGGAGGGAGGGGAAGAAAGGTATACACAGAAAAAGTGGACCAGATAACCTTAGGAGTCATGAAATGCTACAAACATCTAATAAACAGAAAAAAGGACAGAGAGGTGTGGTGTGAGAGGGGATGGCTTCTCAAGGAGTTCAAGGGCCTCTCCGTGGAGGTAAGACATGAATGGAGACCAGATAATGAGGAAACACTTCTGAGAAGCCATAAGTCTTGGGAGTAAGCTCCCTGTGGAGGGAAGCAAGCAGAGGCCTGATGTAAATCAGATTGGCAAAGGGAGGAGGAGAGAGAGGGAGGAGAGAAGAAGGGGAATGGGGAAGGGAGAAAGAAGAGGAGGAAGAGGAGGAGAAGGAAGAGGAGCCCAGCATAGGAGGAGGTCAAAGCAGTTGATCTTCTATGCTTCCCTCCAGCCGGCATTTGTTTTTAATAAGCTTTGTGAAAAAAGATAGCACAACTTCGTTAATATAATCTATTGCCTATAATCTGTATATTCAGGAATTTTATTTGTAACTTCCTACTCCAACTTAAGAATCCTCAGAGGAGGGGGGCGGGCCACATGGCAGAGGAACAGGGTCCTCACCTCACCTGGCCCCACCAACTTAACTAGGTAACTTTCAAATCATCCTGAACCCCTATGAATTCAACCTGAGATTTAAAGACAGAGCAGCTAGAATGCTGCAGAGAGAAGGGTTTTTGCTTCTAACAAGGTAAGAAGGCAGAAAAAAAATAATAAAAGGAATCAAGCAGGGGAGGGACCCTGAGAGGAGCCGGGCTAAGGCCCTCGGCAAGAGCCTCCAGGACAGGAAAGCCCAGCCCTAGAGGAGCAGGAACTTTAAAAACCCGTGCCGGATTCTTCCCGGACTGAAAGGCGCTTAGCAGGGAAATGGGGCAGAACCACAAGAGTGCGGTGAAGCCTTCAGATTCCTGGCTTCAACTATTGGGGATTTACCCCAAAGATACAGATGCAATGAAACGCCGAGACACCTGCACCCTGATGTTTCTAGCAGCAATGTCCACAATAGCCAAACTGTGGAAGGAGCCTCGGTGTCCATCGAAAGATGAATGGATAAAGAAGCTGTGGTCTATGTATACAATGGAATATTCCTCAGCCATTAGAAACGACAAATACCCACCATTTGCTTCGACATGGATGGAACTGGAGGGTATTATGCTGAGTGAAGTAAGTCAATCGGAGAAGGACAAACAGTGTATGTTCTCTTTCATTTGGGGAATATAAATAATAGTGAAAGGGAATATAAGGGAAGGGAGAAGAAATGTGTGGGAAATATCAGAAAGGGAGACAGAACATAAAGACTCCTGACTCTGGGAAACGAACTAGGGGTGGTGGAAGGGGAGGAGGGCGGGGGGTGGGGGTGACTGGGTGATGGGCACTGAGGGGGGCACTTGACGGGATGAGCACTGGGTGTTATTCTGTATGTTGGCAAATTGAACGCCAATAAAAAATAAATTTATTATATAAAAAAAAAAAGATTCCTGGCTTCACTAGGAGAGGAGGGGCGCCTGGGGGAGAGCTCACCACACACCACAGCTGATCTCAGTAAAGGGCTGGAGCGCACACCCAGCAAGGCCTCGGGAGAAGCCGGTGGGTCGGGTGGGGCTCCAGGCTGAGGCGTCTTGTGCCCTGGTGCCTTCGGGAGCCATGCCCCGGGAACCCGATTCCAGCAGCACAGGGCCCAGATTCCAGGGCACGGGAGACACAGCCCCCAATCCTGCACTCCCCCTGGGACTGGCAGAGGCAGGTGGGGAGGGCACAGGACAGTGAGGACTCTCCTACAACCGGGTGCCCCCAAGCTGTGCACAACAGCGCCCACTCTGCCCCAGGAGCACCTAGGCCAGTGCAGACTGGGAGCTGCAGGTGGTTATTGAGGGAGTTGACTCCAGAGCTGGAGACCTGGCCCCCGCCAGTGGTGTTGTTCCTCCTTGTGTCACCTTGTGCCTGGGGGGGCAGGCCAGGGAACGGGGGCCTCACAGGATAAATAGCTCCCACTAAGCCCAGCATCAGCAGGGGGCAGGGCAGCTCCCCCAGGTGCACACAAGGTGCACACACCTGAGAATCAGCACAGCAGCCCCTCAACCAGAAGAGCAGCTTGTAAGGACAGGGGAAGAGCAAGCTCTTGACCAAGCAGCACTGGAAAGCTCCAGGGGAAGTTGAGGGATTTACAGTATATAGAACTAGAGGGTACCCTCCTTTCCCCCCCCCTTTTTCCAGTACAACTTGTTTTTATATCAGACTAAGAATTTCCAATATTTTTTCTCTTTTCCCACCTTAACTACAATATTCTACCACCTCTTCATTTTTAGGTTTCTTCCTTTCTGACTTTCATATTTCTACAATTACAGGTCCTAGATATATTTTCCACTTCTGAATTCCCTTCAACATACTCAATTTAATTTTGGGAGATATATGAGATATGGGCTTTTGTGTTTTTTCTCTGCCTCAGTTTGTTCTACAATGGTGGAAGTTAATACCTTCTAAAACATGACCAGCATGCACCCAGAACCAAGTGGAATACCATGCTGGTTCATTCTGTGAGAGTATATTCTCTCTTCATTCTCATTCTGCCCCCTTCTTTTATCTTGTTTATGTTTTGGTGGTCAATGTTGGGGCTTTCTACAAGTATCGCTGGTTTATATAAATTTGGGACTGAGCATCCTCTAACATACAGAACTTAATACACTCAGAACCAAGAGGATCACCCTCTAGGACCCTTTAGGTGGACTATATTCTTTCTCCACTACAACTTCTTCACCACCACCATCTCCCAATCCCCTCCTTTTATTTCTTTCTTCTCTTGTTTTTCTTTTTCCACTTTACTTTTGTTTTTTCTCTTCCTTTTTATTCTTTTTCTTCTTTGGGATTTTTGGCCTTTTATTTTTTACTACTTTGTTTTAAAATTTTTCACTCTAGTGGTCCTTTTGTTTTATTTTGTTCTGATCTTTGTTTTCATTTTTCTGGTCTCTGACCTTGTCAGAATCATCTAGGGTGAAATTTACTTAGGTCGTGGTTGATATTCTTTTTTTTTAAAGATTTGTATCCGGTTACTGTGCGGCGGCGGCGGCTAAGAAGGCGGCTGTGGTGGTGGCTGAGGCAACGACGGAGGAAACAGAAGATGGCAGATTTTTTGAAAGGACTGCCTGTCTACAACAAAAGCAATTTTAGTCGATTTCATGCTGACTCTGTGTGCAAAGCTTCGAACCGGCATCCTTCAGTCTACCTGCCCACCCGGGAGTACCCATCTGAACAGATCATTGTGACAGAAAAGACAAACATTCTTTTGCGCTACCTACATAAGCAATGGGACAAAAAGAATGCCGCAAAGAGAGACCAGGAGTAAGTGGACCTTGAGGGTGAGAGCTCTGCACCCCTCCGCAAGGTCCCACGGACCGATAGCCCAGACATGCATGAAGACACCTAAGACTCTCACTCCCCCACAGGCGCCTCCTGTCTTGTCTGCTACTCACCCGCCCGCCTTCTCTAAGCGCCCCCTGCCCTGCCCCTACCAGCCCACCCACACCTGACCATCCATACCACTTTCAACCTCATAGGAGCCGATGTATTTATTTTCCTTGAGTTTTTATTTATGCTGTAAGCGATGGTTAAAGGGGACGTCAGATCCAGTAGTGTGAAGTTGGTAGATGCTTTTTAAAAAACATTGTTATTCACAAACCCCACTACCCAGAACCCCCTTTTACTCCCCCACCCCCTCCAGTTCTCCTCCGGAAAAACAGAGTGTGTCTGCAAGGGTCTAGAGCCAGGGCCCTGCTGTGGCCCAGCAGCATGGGTGGGAGCCTTTCTCCCTGCTCCTGCTCTCCAGTCCGGGCCTTAAAGACTTGGCTGGGACCTATTCTGTGCCCAGGCTTTGCTCTGAATGTGTGCCAGGAGGAGAAGTCGGCATTTCCGGATCTTTCTCTTAAGTCATTTTATCATGGACTAGTGCGTACTCCGTGTCCACCCCAATAAAAGGATCTTTCCCACTCAAAAAAAAAAAAAAAGATTTTTACCCATTCATTCATGAGACACAGAGAGGGGCAGAGACAGGCAGAGAGAGAGAAGCAGGCTCCATGCAGGGAGCCCGATGTGGGACTCAATCCCCGGACCCCAGGATTACGTCCTGGGCCAAAGCAGGCACTTAACTGCCGAGCCACCCCGGCATTGCTGTGGTTGATATTCTTGACTCAGCCTGCTCATACAGGCACTCTGCACTGAGCAAAATGACTAGAAGGAACATTCACCACAAAATAAGAAGCAGAAACAGTACTCTCTTCCATCTAGTTACAGAATATGGATTACAATTTGATGTCAGAAAGCCAATTCAGAAGCACAATTTTAAAGCTACTGGTGGCTCCGGAAAATAGCATAAAGGACTCTAGAGAATTCATGACTGCAGAATTTAGATCTAATCAGGCCGAGGTTATAAATCAATTAACTGAGATGCAATCCAAAGTGGAGATCCTAACGACACGGGTTAATGAGGTGGAAGAAAGAGTGAGTGACATAGAAGACAAGTTGACAGCAAGGAAGGAAGCTGAGTGAAAAAGAGAAAAACAATGAAGAGACCATGAGTAAAGGTTAAGGGAAATAAATGACAGCCTCAGAAGGAAGAATCTACATATAACTGGGGTTCCAGAAAATGCCAAGAGGGACAAAGGGCCAGAAAGTATATCTGCACAAATCACAGCTGAGAACTTCCCTAATTTGGGGAGGAAAACAGGCATTCAGATCCAAGAGATAGAGAGGACACCCCCCACCACAATCAATAAACACTGTTCAACACCTCGATATTTAATAGTCAAATTTGCTATTCCCAAGATAAAGAGAAAATCTTTAAAGCAGCTTGAGACAAGAGATTTTTTAACTTATATGGGGAGAAATATCAGATTAACAGCAGACCTCTCCACAGAGACCTGGCAGGCCATAAAGGGCTGGCAGGATATATTCAGGGTCCTAAATGAGAAGAGCATGCAGCCAAGAATACTTTATCCAGCAAGGCTCTCATTCAGAATAGGAGAGATAAAGAGCTTCCAAGACAGGCAAAAATGAAAGAATATGTGACCTCCAAACCAGTTCTGCAAGAAATATTAAGGGGGATCTTGTAAAAGAAAAACAAAGCCCAAAGAAATAATCCATGAAAACAGGGACTGAATAGGTATTACAATGACACTAAACTCATATCTTTCAATAGTTACTTGGAACATGAGTGGGCTAAATGATCCCATCAAAAGACGCAGGTTTTGGACTGGATAAAAAAGCAAGACCCATCTACCATCTATTTGCTGTCTACAAGAGACTTTTTTTTTTTTTAAAGATTTTATTTATTCATGAGAGAGAGGGGGAGAGAGAGAGAGAGAGAGGCAGAGACACAGGCAGAGGGAGAAACAGGCTCCATGCAGGGAGCCCGACGTGGGACTCGATCCCGGGTCTCATTTTAGACCTAAGGACACCTACAGCCTGAAAGTGAAAGGGTGGAGAACCATTTACCTATCATTCAAATGGTCCTCAAAAGAAAGCTGGGGTAGCACCCTCATATCAGATAAATTAAAGTTTATCCCAAAGACTGTAGTAAGAGATGAAGAGGGTCACCATATCATACTTAAAGGGTCTATCCAACAAGAATACCTAACAATCATGAGTATCTATGCCCCTAATGTGGGAGCTGGCAAGTGTATCAATCAATTAAAAACATAAGTAAAGGCATACTTAGATAATACCCTAATAGTAGGAGACTTCAACATGGCACTTTCTGCAAATGACAGATTTTATAAGCACAATATCACAAAAGAAACAAGGGCTTTAAATGATACACTGGGCCAGATAGATTTCACAGATATTTACAGAACTTTCCATCCAAACGCAACTGAATACACATTTTTCTCAAGTGGAATTCCATTTTTCTCACATGGAACTTTCTCCAGAATAGACCACATGCTGGGTCACAAATCAGGTCTCAACCGATACCAAAAGACTGGGATTGTCCCCTGCATATTTTCAGACCACAATGCTTTGAAAGTAGAATTCAATCACAAGACGAAATTTGGAAGAAACTCAAACATATGGAGGTTAAAGAGCATCCTACTAAAAGATGAATGGGCCAAACAGGAAATTAGAAAAGAATTAAAAAGATTCATGGAAACTAATGAAAATGAAGATACAAGCATTCAGAATCTTCAGGATACAGCAAAAGCAATCCTAAGATGGAAATACATCGCAATACAAGCATCCCTCAAAAAATTGGAAAAAACTCAAAATACACAACCTCGTACCTAAAGGAATTGGAGAAAGAACAGCAAATAAAACCTACACTAAGCAGAAAAGGAGAGATAATAAAGATTCGAGCAGAACTCAATGAAATAGAGACCAGAAGAACTGTAGAACACATCAACAAAACCAGGAGTTGGTTCTTTGAAAGATTTAATAAGATAAATAAACCATTAGCCAGCCTTATTAAAAAGAAAAAGACTCAAAATAATAAAAATCATGAACGAAAGAGGAGAGATCACAACCAATACAATGAAATACAAATGATTTTAAAAAACGTATTATGAACAGCTGTATGCCAATAAATTAGGTGATCTAGAAGAAATGGATGCATTTCTGGAAAACCACAAACTACCAAAACTGGAACAGGAAGAAAGAGTAAACCTGAACAGGCCAATAACCAGGGAGGAAATTGAAGCAGTCATCAAAAACATCCCAAGACACAAAAATCCAGGGCCAGATGGCTTCCCAGGGAGAATTCTATCAAATGTTTAAAGAAGAAACAATACCTATTCTACTAAAGCTGCTCCGAATACTTGGAACAGTATACTTGGAATACTTCCAGACTCGTTCTATGAGGCCAGCATCACCTTGATTCCAATACCAGACAAAGACCCCACCAAAAAGGAGAATTATAGACCAATATCCCTGATGAACACAGATACAAAAATTCTCAACAAGATACTAGCCAATAGGATCCAATCTTCTCCAATTAAGAAGATTATTCACCATGACCATGATAAATGGGATTTATTCCCAGGATGCAAGGTTGGTTCAACACTCGTAAAAAAAAAAAAAAATCAATGTGATAGATCACATCAACAAGAGAAAAAACAAGAACCATATGATCCTCTCAATAGATGCAGAGAAAGCATTTGACAAAATACAGCCTCCATTCCTGATCAAAACTCTTCAGAAATTATCCAGCACTGGATAGAGGGAACATTCCTCAGCACCTTAAAAACCATCTATGAAAAGCCCACAGCAAATATCATTCTCAATGGGGAAATACTGGAAGCTTTTCCCCTAAGATCAGGAACAAAATAGGGTTGTCCACTCTCACTACTTCTATTCAACATAGTACTAGAAATCCTAGCCTCATCAATCAGACAACAAAAAGAAATAAAAGGCATTCAAATTCACAAAGAAGAATTCAAACTCTCCCTCTTCACAGATGACATAATACTGTACTTTTTACGTAAACCCAAAAGACTCCACCCCAAGATTGGTAGAACTCATACAGCAATTCAGCAATGTGGCAGGATACAAAATTAATGTCCAGAAATCAGTGGCATTTCTATACACTAACAATGAGACTGAAGAAAGAGAAATTAAGGAGTCAATCCCATTTACAATTGCACCCAAAAGCATAAGATACCTAGGAATAAACCTAACCAAAGAGGTAAAGGATCTATACCCTAAAAACTAATAATAAAAAAAAAAGAATCCTCAGAGGAAAATAAAAACAGCTTGAATCAGTTTATTTTAAAAAATAGACCTGAAGATCTCTCTCTGCATTTGTATTTTTGTGATATGAATACAAACTCTTTTAGTATTTCTTCATTAATTTTATTTTTCAGGTAAAAAAAAAAAGCTACTTTTCCAAATTATTTGTAAATCAGACATTCCTACAATGAGCCCAGATGATTACTAAGGGCAAACTTTGGGCTCAGGTGAGTGCTGTCATGTCAGGATACCAGACACTCCATAGACAGAGGCTGTTGATTACTCATGTCATTGGGGTCTGCCACTAAGATTTTGTTTGACCAGACTTGGATAAGAATACCCTTTTCTCGGGACACCTGGATGGCTCAGCGGTTGAGCGTCTGCCTTCGGCCCAGGGCGTGATCCTAGGGACCCGGGATCAGGTCCCACATCGGGCTTCCTGAATGGAGCCTGCCCCTCTCTCTCTCTCTCTCTGTCTCTCATAAATAGATAAATAAAATATTAAAAAAAAAGAATACCCTTTTCTCTTCCTCTATGTTTTGACTTATTTTTTTTTATTTTTTTTTCTATATGAAAGAGTATATGTTTATTTTAACTGACTTAATTTTTTATTCCTTTGGCTTATTTTTGGACTCTAATTTCATAATATAAAATATAGAAGTAAAATGCTACACTCCAAAACTTTCTTTCTTAAAATTATAATTGAAATTATAAGCTACAAGTTTCAAACATTATTCCTGAAAAACTCTCAAAGCTACTGAAAAAAGTGCTTTTGAGAGTGTAAAGATTAGGCACTAGATTAGCCATTATGTGTTTAGAAAGGTCAAAGAGAAGGTCAGAAAATGTTTCCATCTGTGACCATAAAATCTGCGTTAAATGCAAATACCTACTCTATGCCTGGACATGACAGAGCTGAATTCCAACCACAATTAATGTTTTTTTTTTTGTTTTGTTTTAAAGATTCCATTCATTTATTCATGAAAGACACAGAGAGAGAGAGGCAGGGACATAGGCAGAGGGAGAAGCAGGCTCCATGGAGGGAGCCCAATGTGGGACTCGATCCCAGGACTCCAGGATCACGCCCTGAGCCAAAGGCAGACACTCAACCGCTGAGCCACCCAGGTGTCCCCCAACCACAATTAATGTTAAAGATTTCCCTATATTAACGTTTTTATTATTACCATTCCAGAACTGTTCATTTATGCTACTGGAAATGACAAGTTATAGGAAGTTGAGATGCTACAATTTTCTTGGGAGAGTTCTGTGGGTCCTAAACCACATAGACAAACAGAAAACACCCCCTCAGAGTTATTTCCCTGAGGAATACCCTGGTTTTGCCATGTTCTTGCCAATGGGGAATGGATCATCTTTATTTGATAGTCTTGGTTGGGTTCCTCAATCTCATCAGTTATCATCAGATTATGAAATACTTTTTGTGGGACATCTTGCACATCTAGGATTTGTCTTCATAGCAAGGGATGTGGTCAAGGGATGTGACCTCTCATCAAGAAAGGGTGTTCGGCAATGTCTTTAAACTTAAAGAGAAGCATTTCCAGAAACAGTCTTCAGAAATCATTCATTAGTGTGTTCATCAGATATTTCTGGTTCTCTTCCTGGCTCGCTTCTTGAATATGCCTCCCGATCTGAGATTAAGTGCCACCAGGTGGCTTGCTATGGCCAATGCCATGTGGGCAGAAGGGCTGTGTCTCTTCCATGTGATTTAAGAACCAGGGTACAATCTGCTGTGTTAAACATTCCCTTCCCCATCATAAGGGACTGTGGAAGCAAGCGCCATGGTGGAGCCTCCATTGTTGAGTCCCCAGATGGCAATGGTGAGCAGCATACAATGGCCAAGAAATACCAACAACAGATCCAGTTACGTGAACCAGTGAGCTGTGAGGCTGTTACTGCAGAAAACCCAGTCACATGCTTGTGTGTTTTCGTAGGAATTTTGTTAAGAAATTGTTCCCTCCTGCTAGTGAGTCCCATATGACCACCTTCAGGAGAAAGTGACTTAGAAGCAAAGGCCTAGAAAAAGCTTTGCCTCCCTTGAAGAAATGACATGTTTTCTCCTCATGGATAATGAAACTATGTTTCTGATCAAGCATATCAGAAACTAATCTATGATGGATGTAGTCTACATATATAATGGACTATTACTCAGCCATCAAAAAGAATCAAATCTTGCCATTTGCAATGATGTGGACAGAACTCCAGGATATTATGCTGAGTGAAATAAGTCAATCAGAGAGACAATTATTGTATGATCTCACTCATCTGTGGAATTTAAACAACAAAACAAAGGATCATGGGGGAAGGGAAGGAAAAATAAAACAAGACAGAATCAGAGCAGAAGACAAACCATGAGAGGCTCTTAATCACAGGAAACAAACTGAGGGTAGCTGGATGGGAGGAGAGTCGGGGGACGGGGTAACTGGGTGATGGACATGAAGGAGGGCACGTGGTATGGATCAGCACTGGGTGCTATATAAGATGGATGAATCACTGACCCCTACCTCTGAAACTAGTAATATGTTGTTATATGTTAATTAATTGAAGTTAAAAATATATGTAATATAAATATATTTAAAAAAAGAGGGATCCCTGGGTGGCGCAGCGGTTTAGCGCCTGCCTTTGGCCCAGGGCGCGATCCTGGAGACCCAGGATCGAATCCCATGTCGGGCTCCCGGTGCATGGAGCCTGCTTCTCCCTCTGCCTATGTCTCTGCCTCTCTCTCTCTCTCTCTGTGTGACTATCATAAATAAATGAAAAAATAATAATAAAAATAAAAAAAAAAAAAAAAGGAACTAATCTATGGCAACTCTGACCTCTTCCCCATCTTCTCCCTTTCTACTCTATCTTCCCCCAAAGTACTGATCTTTTATTTTCTTTCTTTTTATGATACAATTTCAAAGAATCTCTAAGAGCAGTTCAAACCCTTTATGGAATGAGGGAAGATGCACATCAGGTCGAAATCTAGGTTTAATAAGGTCATCTGAGCAGAATACTAACAAAGAAGGGCTGACTCACACTGGAACAACATATTTTACACAGGGGAAGAACAACTTCTATGCACTAACCCACCCTTCTAAATGAACATATCCGTCAAAGGAGAAACTGGGCAAGAGGTGTAGAAACCACTGCTACTACTGTAAAAGAAACAATAAAAACCAGTTCCAGGAGTAAGCCTTTGTCTAGAAAAGCCAGTGTACACACCAAGCCAGTGGTTTCCAAATGTGTACATTTTAGTCAGGGAGTCTTTTCTCTAAAGGAAAATGTAAGCAGAAACCCAATCCATGACAAGTAAGTGTGGGGTTCCTCTGGGTGAAGTGCTATCATTCACACCCAGGAGGCCGGGCCCCCTCCCCCACAGTATGGCCAAGGAACCCCCAGGGCGCAGGGAACACAGTTTGAGAACCAATGTTGTACTCCAGAGAAACAGTACCATAATAACAAAAGGGCTAACTGGAAATGTCCTTATAAGTCAGAAGAGCAGGATGCCTGGGTGGCTCAGTGGTTGAGCATCTGCCTTTGGTTCAGGGCATGACCCCGGGGTCCTGGGATTGAGTCCCACATCAGGCTCCTTGCAAGGAGCCTGCTTCTCCCTCTGCCTGTGTCTCTGCCTCTCTCTGTGTGTCTCTCATGAATAAATAAATAAAATATTTAAAAAAAAAAAACAAGTTGGAAGAGCTAAATACCTAAAAGGCATAACTGTAGCAGAACTGGCTTTAGAAAAAAGAAATGAGCTATCTCCTCAAAATTACCTTAATCCTTACTTCTCTCTCAGCAGCTCTCTTCTCTCTGTCTGCCTCTTTCCTCTTACACCTCTCCTCTTCTCTCCTCTTCCTCTTTTCTTCTTCCCGTAAACGCTTCTTCTCCAGTTCCCTCCTCCTTCGCTCTTCTCGCTTCTCTTCTCGAATCCTCTAGAGACGTGGGAAAGCATGTGTATAAATGATCTGTGTGGACGCGGCAGAGACAGGAAGGATACTCATCAGGTAAGAGGGCAGACCTACCTGCTTCTCTAATTTTCTATTTCTAATATATTCCAAAAGAGGTGTAGTTCTTCTAGCTAAAACACAAAAATTGTTATGCAAGATTTAACTCTAAAATAAGATTTATTTTTCCTTCATTTTAAATACTTGTTTTCAATTTAATGTTTAAATAAATTAGCATGGCTCAGTTAGAAGAGCATGTAACGGGATCCCTGGGTGGCGCAGCGGTTTGGTGCCTGCCTTTGGCCCAGGGCGCGATCCTGGAGACCCGGGATTGAATCCCACATCGGGCTCCCGGTGCATGGAGCCTGCTTCTCCCTCTGCCTGTGTCTCTGGCCTCTCTCTCTCTCTCTCTCTCTGTAACTATCATAAATGAATAAAAATTAAAAAAAAAAAAAAAAAAAAAAAAAAGGAAGAGCATGTAACTCCTCATCTCCAGCTTGTAAATCCGAGCCCCATGTTAGGTGTAGAGATTGCTTAAAAATTAAATCTCTAATAAATAAATGAATGAATACCTACATACATAAATACATAAAATTTAGATGAGCATATATTGTATCTCGGAGTTCCTATTAGGAATAGAGAGTATTCCCCTATTATCCCTAATAATAATAGGGATAATAATAGGGAATACTAATATCCCGTATTAGTAATAGGGAGTTCCTATTCCATCACTATAAAGTCAAGTTATTTGGAGGTACTGACAACTCTATAAATAGTAAGCAACAAATTCCTGATTCTCAAGGACTCTTCATATTACTTACAAAGAGACTATAAAAGCAAAAAAAAAGAAAAATGAGTACAACACATTAAACTTTCCAATTGAAAAAAATAAATAAAAATAAAAATAAATAAAAAAACTTTCCAATTGTTATAAGTATCTTCACATGTTTGCAGATATTTTAAACATTACATAACATTATAGATTCACTTCGATTCAGAACATATTCTGGAAATTTCTTCTTTTTCTACTCTCTTGACAATGATTTTAAGCAATGTGGATTCTTATCATATACGCTCCACAAACCAAAATAAACCAGATGTGAAAGTTTAGACAGTGATCTCACATGGCACTTCATCTAAGCAGCACTAACCACCCAGGAATGAACCTCTCTGTAAACTCAAACTCCATCATCAGCTTTCAGGCACCAGATGTGTCTGACCTAACCTGGAATGGGGCACCCAAATATGGTGGGCCTCAAGGCATAGCCTCTCAGAGGGACTGGTTCTGAGAAATGTGTTCCCTATAGCAGTAGCTGAGGATACAGGTGGAAGAGTGGGTCTATTCTACAGCTCTTTCAAAACCTAAGATTAAATGGGGGAAGGAAAATTCCCTGGAAAAACTGGAGACTGGCCATGACATTTCTCAAATTCTTAGATCAGGAACTAATCAGGAATTCTGTAAGAGAGACTTTGGGCAGGGAATTAAGAACTCCTGAACACCTCAACACAATGTATCAAATGGCTTCTGCCAGGAAAGCTCTGCCCCAGATATAAGGCTGTGAAAATGCCCACATTTCATCCCAGGTACAGGGGCCAAGACAAGAGCCCATTCCCTCCCTGAGTGGCTCCTGTGTTAACCATGAGCTCTGACCCAGGATGAGCACAGGCTCTGTAATACGCAGCCTGCTTTAAATTGAGGAGGACTCTTGCTCTGCACCGTGGGAGTTCTGGATTTATCAGCAAAGAGCAGGACCAAGACTGGGTGGGTGGAGGGGCTGATGCCAAGACCACACCCGCCTTCCCCCTTCTCCGAAGAAAATACCTGCCTTGTTACCCCAAAGGATCAATGTGAAGGGTAAATGAGACCTGTTTATGAAAGTGCTTTACAAACCACAGAAGTATATCATTTGTTCAACAGAAGGTTGCATGGCTGTGTAACAGAACACTAATTTAACCAACAGTCTAACTGTTAGCACTTAGAGAGCTACTGGGCACTGTCGCAACCACCTGGGAGGGAACAGGACACTGAGCCCAGATCTGTCTGCTCTGTGTCCCCTGCTAGGACACTGCACTAACCTGCCACTTACGAGGGGATTCCTATTTCCATTTAACCCTCACTCCTCAGATTAGATCATAAGAATCCATTAAAGGCCAAAATCTAAGAAAAAAAAAGGCAAACTGCCTTGAATTGCTTAAGATCCAAACTTGGATGGGCAGAAACAGGATCAAAGCTCCCTAGCCTCATCTTGGACTAGTAGATTGTGAATCACACTTACTCATTCTGTAAAATGCTATGAAACCTACTGTGTACCAGGAGCTGGGCTGGGGACGGGAGCTGGATGGTGTGTGTGTCTGGCCACCAAGGACTGCCTCAAAACTGCCCATAAGTAGAAGACTCTGGTTCTTCTCTGTGGCTATTCTATACAAGGGCATTTACAGCAAAGTGGAAAAGGAAGAAGAGTGGAGAGTCCTAGAATTTCTAATTTGTCTTTTTTTTTTTTTAGCTCTTAAACTTAACATGCTCTATAGTGAGATCTTGCATTCCTCCCAGTAATGTTTCTCCCCCAGTCTGTCCCACATCAATGATGCTGCTTTCATCCACTGATCTATTCCAGTCATACTCCTTGAAGTCTGGATTCCTTCTGTCCCTTTCTTCCCACACCCAACTGGCCAGAGCATACACGGACTCTGCCAGCTAGTGCAAGCAGTCCACCCTGGGCTGGAGCAAAGCCTTCCCATTGGAAGCCTAATGTCTGCTCAGGGCATCCACAATCCAACACGTATGAAGCCATGGCCATGTGCCACTCACACGTCTTCTCCACTGCTCATTTGGAAGCTCTTTTACTGAAAGCTCTGGCACTCTCCTTCAACTGATGCTCAGAAATATCTTCCCAGGTTGCCATATTTTTGTTACAACTGGAAAAAACTCTAAATCCCTGGTAAACCTGTCATGAGTGTGAATTTTAAAGTAATTGGAAAAGAAATAAATATATATCTCAATAAGGTAAAGAGAAGAAAAGTAGAATAAACAGACCAATAAGTTCTCTTGTCTTTGCCTCTATGTCTCCCAGAAGTGTTTCGGGATTCGCATTAGGTTTCTCTTCCTCCACACAATAAGTTTCCAAAAACTTCTTATATTCTGGATCTATAAATTAAAAAAGAAAAAAAGAAACACGTTCCTCCCCACATGAGAGAGAAATTATATTTGATCACTATATTTAATTTGGCAGTTTCATAAGCCAGTCTTTATAAAGGGACTCACCGTCTTCAATGCTTCCAGTTTTGGCATCCTTTTTCTTTAGCTTCTTTTTGGCTATCTTCTGGAATGGGGCAAATTCTACCACTGCAGGATATTCTAGGCCTTTAGCAGAAAAGAAATTGCAAAAGCCATTCTAAAATTCCACTATATTCATTTTGGAAAATAATGATTTAGGTTTTTCTTTTCTTTTTTTCTTTTTTTTGGGGGGTGGGGGTGGGGGTGGGGAGGGACAGAAGGAGAGGGAAAGAATCTTAAGCAGGCTCCACACCAGTACAGAACCCCAGTACAGACACGGGACTCGATCCCACAACCCTGAAATCATGACCTGAGATTATGAAATCAAGATCAGATGCTTAACACAGTGAGCCACCCAGGTGCCCCAAGAGTACTGTTTAAAAGGACACAGATGTAAATGAATAACATATCCTAGAAAATTTCTATTGAACATGAGGAAAGTGATTTAGTTTGGGTACATAATTGAAGATCACTTATCTAGAAAACTCATTTATGTGAAAAACATCATTCCAATGATAATTAGGTTGTCACTGATACAAAGAATTGCTAGAGTTCTTTGGTTTAGGTATAATTTTAATTTTCAACATAAGCACACAAGCACAGTAACACAATCGAAATTTATGAACTTGTTTTAGATTGGTACCTGAGAGGGCACCATCTGAGGTGGTTCAATCAGTTAAGTGTCTGCCTTCGGGTAAGGTCATGATCTCAGGGTCCTGGGATCAAGTCCAGCATTGGGCTCCCTGCTCAGCAGGAAGCCTGCTTCTCCCTCTGTCTCTGCCTCTCCCCCTGCTTGTGCATGTGTGTACGCACACTCACTCTGTCAAATAAAAAAAAAAAAAAAAAATAGGTTGGTATCTGAAAACTTACTTATAATTCACAAACATTCCAGCAAAACTTTATTAACATGCTTTGAGATGATAATAAAGAGTCTAAAAAGCCAATGATACAACCTTTACTGTCAATGAAGATATAGCCATCAAAACGATCTCTAAAAAGAAGGATGTCCTCAGGATTTCTAAAATTAATGTATGCTCTTGAGTAGAGATGAGGATAAAGACTGAAATAAAAGATAACAATGAAAATTGTAAAAACTGCAAGACTTCTTTAATTTTGCTTTTTTTTTCTTTTCTGGGCACAAGAAACTATTTCAGATAAAACCTATATGCCAAAGAATCACTTCTCAGCTAAATACAACAATCCAGGTATTCTTTTTTTTTATAATAAATTTATTTTTTATTGGTGTTCAATTTGCCAACATACAGAATAACACCCAGTGCTCATCCTGTCAAGTGCCCCCCTCAGTGCCCATCACCCAGTCACCCCCACCCCCCGCCCTCCTCCCCTTCCACCACCCCTAGTTCGTGTCCCAGAGTTAGGAGTCTTTATGTTCTGTCTCCCTTTCTGATATTTCCTACACATTTCTTTTCCCTTCCCTTATATTCCCTTTCACTATTATTTATATTCCAATCCGGGTATTCTTTAGCAAAAAAGCAAAAATAAACATTACTGGAAATCTTTTTAATAACTTGGAAAAGACATGTAAGGTCAGTATCTCTACTACACAGAACCAGAGTTAAAATACTGGTCTTCCAAGGTTGAAAAGTCAAAGGAAAGCTTATTCAAAGGTCATTCCTTAGCACACATCAAGACCCAACACCAGCTAGTCATGATTTATTCATAATGAAAACGTTCAATCCTATAAGAGCTTCTTCACTGACTTAGAGAACACATTTATGTACTTTAGAGGGACTCTGAACCACAGCACACGGTTTGGGGACTACAGAAGAACTAAGCCTTTCTCCTATTGGTAATGTGGTAGTTAGTATTTCACAACTACCAACATCCTTCCTAGGAGGAACTTTCAATCCATTTCAGAGACGAGAACACTGAGGCTCATAGAAATTCAGTATGTGCAAAAGGTGCAGCAAGTTAAAAGGCGGGACTGGGATTCCAACCGAATCACTCCGAGTGTCCAGGGCCTGTCCTTTAACTGTACCAGTTTTCTTCAACTTTAGTCATTTGAAAATCACCTATTATTTTTTTTAAGATCAAATTTGTATTTCACCGTTAGTGCTATTTTTCTTTGAATAGGCCGACTTAAGTCTTTACTTAAAGGTATTTATTCAGGAGGCCTTATGTGGCTATCCCAAATGCAAACTCACACACTGGAGCTAAAAAGGGTAACAATGATCATAAAAGGTGTAGTAAACACAGTGAAAATCACACAATCTGGCTGGGTTCTCTCTTTGCTAATAAAAGGAGGTCTCAGAGTCACCCTTCCACCAAGCTGTGAAGGGAATAAAAAAAGGAACAACCTGGAAGGTGTGGGGTGGGGGGAGGGCGACCGCGTGGGAGGAGCACAGCGTTTCGGTGTTTGTTTTTCTTCTTAGACCGCGGCGGTGCCAGGAGCGGCATCGTCCCAACCTCCCGTGGAGGAGCCGAGGGGCCGGCCCAGGCGGGGAGAGCTCCAAGTAGGCTCCGCGCGGATTCTGGGTACCTGCGGGGGAAGACGGCTCCCAGCAAGGGACCAGCGCCCCCGGGTCCTCACCTGAGGTCGGCGGGGAAGAACTCGAAGTAGTCGTGCGCGGGCAGGGGGTGCAGCTGCTCTTCCAGCTGCTCCTTGGTGAGGCCCGGGGGCAGCCGCCGGATGACCACCTGCGGAGAGGGCGGCGGTGCGCTGGGTCCCTCCCGCGCTCCCATCACCTGGCGCCCCCGCGTCAGGCTCAGATCTGACCCGCGTTCTTGGGAAGGCCAAGAAACCCACGCATTTGTCAGGAAGGCCCGGTGCGGTCAGAGCGGCGCGCACAAGCAGCTCCTCCCTGGGGACCGACGACCCCCGCGGCCCGGGCCCAGCGCCTCACGGCGTCAGCCCCCTCCGGGATCACCGCGGGCTCCAGGCGCTGGCCGCGTCCGGACGAGCGGAAACGGCCACGGCGGTGAGGAGGGGCCCGGCCCCGCCCCCTTGACCACACGGCCGGCGGCCTCCGTCCCTTGGCGCACCCCAAACCCCGAGCCCACCTTTCGGTTGCTCAGGAGCATCCCTCATCCCGCAAGCTTCGCCCGCCCACCCGGCCCCGCCCACCTGGCCCCGCCCCGCCCACCTGCTTCCGGAACACACCCCTCGGCTCCGCCCCCACCCGGTCGAGACCATCCGTCCTCTCGCGACACTTGCAAGCACCACCCTCCCCCCGCCCCCGCCGTCGTCTCAGCGGTTGCCGACCTCCTCCTCTCGCGAGGTTTGCATTCCCCGCCCCTTCCCCACCTTGCTCAGAGCCGTCTTCTCCTCGCGAGGTTTGCCCGTGCCGACCCCTCCGCCGGAGGACAAGGCTGGGTGTGCCTCTGCTTCTCGCCACGGCGACTCCCGGCGGAACTGGACTTCCCACAGCCGACTGCCTCTCCCTCCCGCTCGGGCCCCGCCCAGGAACTGCCGCCCCAGGGCCTCCGACCCCCTCCTTCTCCGAGCGCATCTCGCACCCGCCGCGGAGCCGCCGCCGCCTCCCGCCCGGCTCCAAACGTCGCGAGAACTGGGCCTCCGCCCCCGCCCCCGCCCCCGGCCCGTGACGTCCCCGTCCGACGCCGCGGGCCCCTGCCCCCCGCGGGAGACCGGGAGCGCGCCTCGGGGAGCGTCTACGGCCACTTGTCATTTTCCGAGGGCGCCGGACGGTGGCCCGAGGCCGAGCAGGTGCCTGCCGGGAAGCCCGGGGGCTCGTCGCGGCTGCTGGCGTCGCGCTGCCTGTGTCCCAGGCCCGCGGAGGAGCGACTGCGCTCGGGGCGCTCGGCCCTCCTGCAGCTGCGACCCGCGGTGCGGCGCCGGGCGGCGAGTTGCCCGCAGCCCCCGGGAGTCCTCACACACGGGATCCGCGGCTTCCATTTGTTCTTGAAATTTTACTGGTCGGAGCGCGCAAGCACCGGCAAGGGGAGGGGCGGAGGGGGCGGGGGAGCAGGAGCCCCGCGTGGGGCTGGGCCCAGCACCCTGGGGTCCGCACTGGAGCTGGAGGCAGCTACCCGGGCACCTCCCCACCGTTCTCTCTCTTTTTTTTTTTTTTTTGGTCTCCAATTAGCTCCATACAGAGATGGGGATGTCGATCAAAAAAGTCAGGCTGGGGGGCGCCTCGCTGGGTTTTGGGGAGCCCACGGTCTCCCGCTGCAAGGCTGGAACCCGCGTGGGGTCTGCTCGTCTCCCCCTTCCCGCCCCACGCCTGCGCGCTCAAACCAAACTCTGGTGGTGAAAAGGAAAGTATCGTTGCCAGAGAAAATACTTTAATAGGAAGTAGATGCAGAAGCGGCTAATGGTGAAAAGTGTGGAAACCGTTCATTTAAACACGAATGTCTCCATAGTTCTTAAATACAGAGCCTACTTGGACCATCTCTTAGGGGACCGCGCTCAACCTGTCTGCAAGTCTTTACTCTCTGGCTTGTAGACTTCATCCAGACTAAACAAATGGGAGACTGATGTGACTGCAGCGATTTTATTTTTTTAAGATTTATTTATTTATTCATGAGAGACAGACACAGGCAGAGGGAGAAGCAGGCTCCGGGCAGGGAGCCCGACGCGGGACTCCAGGATCACACCCTAGGCTGAAGGTGGTGCTAAACCGCTGAGCCACTCGGGCTGCCTTGGAGCGATTTTAAAGTCGAGTCTGGGGATCCCTGGGTGGCGCAGCGGTTTGGCGCCTGCCTTAGGCCCAGGGCACGATCCTGGAGACCCGGGATCGAATTCCCATGTCGGGCTCCCGGTGCGTGGAGCCTGCTTCTCCCTCTGCTGGTGTCTCTGCCTCTCTCTCTCTCTCTCTCTCTCTCTGTGTGACTATCATAAATAAATAAAAATTAAAAAAAAAATAAAGTCGAGTCTGAACAGCTATTGGAAAGAAACCACCTTCTCTGCCTTTGGACTGGGCAAAATGGCAGTTTTAAGCAAGTGTTTGAGAAGTCTGCAGAACAACCTGATGACAAGTCTGGTAGTTGTGAACTTTCTAAAGATACAATTAGTAGTCAGTCAATATATATTAACACTCATAGAAAATCCTTTTTTATTTTTTTTAAAGATTTTATTTGTTTATTCATGAGAGAGACAGAGAGAGAGACAGAGACACAGGCAGAGGGAGAAGCAGGCTCCATGCAGGGAGGCCTACGTGGGACTCAGTCCCGGGTCTCCAGGATCAGGCCCTGGGCTGAAGGTGGCGCTAAACCGCTGAGCCACCCGGGCTGCCCAGAAAATTTTCCTAACTCCTGTAACTGCACCTCCTCCCTTCCTTTCACCCCATCTGGATCTTTGCTCCTGAAACTGCAATTCTTTGCTCCCAAATACACACACTCATTTTCTGGTTGATAGTCCTCTAAGATCGGCCCAGTAGCCAGCCCGCGGGAAATGAGGGACATGCTTCATGTGGTTTAAAGCAGCAGTGACCATAACATTCCCATATTCCTCTGAAAATGACAGTATGGTCACTTTGAAGTTGTCAAAAAGGATGCCTTTTTAGGAAACTATATAGGAAACTATATAGGAAACTATAAGGAGTAAAAATTAGGTAGTAATAGAAAAATACTTGACAGTACAACTACACATTACCTTTCTTTGATACTCTGAAGCCTAAACATTGGTATTAACTGCTGATCTGAAAAACAGCTTGGATTTTGCCTTTTATTTCTTAAGGCACTGTCAATATGGAAATAGCTCCTTTATCAGGAGTCTGCTTTTTCAGAAACCTAAAAGAAAAAAAAAATCACACCACATGATCAATGAAGAAATTACGTGAAGCAGTATTTTGGTCTGGAAGGCAAAAAAATGTGAAAACAGTATTAATACCTTCATTTTACCTATTTGAAAACTATTTTAAGTTTAGTCACTTGATTTTCTAGCCCCAGCTAAAGACAGAAGGCATAAAAATAGGCACATGTGATACTGACAGAGGAGACAGAGAAAAGCCATTGAATAGAAAAATGAAAACTCAAACCTCACTATTTGAGTCTAAAAAACAGTAGGGAACTCAGGATCCAAATGCATTACTACATTAAGCTGACAGTCACTGTGGAGAGAGCTGAAACAGAACAGTCCAGATGCTGGGCCCTGGAAGCATGAGAGGTGCATTCAGATTCCTCAAA
This sequence comes from Canis lupus familiaris, assembly GCF_011100685.1. NCBI lineage: Eukaryota > Metazoa > Chordata > Mammalia > Carnivora > Canidae > Canis > Canis lupus. Next base: position 61,477,911 of record NC_049243.1, on the reverse strand, counting down.
TGTAGAGAGCCTTACAAAGACCTCCTGGAGTTAGCACTCAGTAACCTCAAGGGATGACGGCCTTTTTGTTTTGTTTTGTTTTTGTTTTGTTTTGTTTTGTTTTGCCTCACCTTAAGGTAGATATATATGGAATACTTTTGGTGAAGATAAAGTTTTGGTGTTTAAGACAGCATTTCAGATGTCAGGAAAATTTTTTTCTTCTTAAGTGGGCTCAATTCCCAGTATATGGGGCTTGAACTCATGACCCTGAGATCAAGACCTGAGCTGAGATCAAGAGTTGGAGGCATAACCAACCAACTAAGCCACCCTGACACCCCAGAAAATTCATTTCTGTACAACACATTAATCATACTCTGAATAAATGTCTCAGGAACCGTCAAAAAGTAGGATACTGTACCTTCCAGTATCAGGATGAGGACCTGCGAGGATTTCAACAAATGAAGCATATAATCCTCTTTATTAGATGACATAAAGCTCTGAATAAGAAATACTGTCAACCAAAAATTTCTTATCTGGCAAAAATATTCTTCAAGAAGGAAGGAGAAATTTAAGACATCCCCCATAAATAGAAGTTAAGGGAGTTTGTCACTGAAGGGTCCAAGTGCCCTTCAAAAAATACCAAAGGGAGCTGTTCAGCCTGAAATGAAAGAATGCTAAACACTAATATGGAATCCTATCAATAAATAAAGAACAATGGTAATGATAACTATATAGGCAAATATAAAAGCCAGTATTAGTGTACTCTTGGCTTGTAACGCTTTTTTTTTCCTTGTATAATTTAAAAGGCAAATGATTAAAACAATAATTATAAATCAATGGGAACAATGAATAAAAACAATGAATGTAACAATAGCAATATTAAGATGGGGGAAGGAGGGATCCCTGGGTGGCTCAGCGGTTTAGCGCCTGCCTACCGCCCAGGGCGTGATCCTGGAGTCCAGGGATCGAGGCCCACATCAGGCTCCCAACATGGAGCCTGCTTCTCCCTCTGCCTGTGTCTCTGCCTCTCTCTCTCTCTGGGTCTCTCATAAATAAATAAATAAATCTTAAAAAAAAAAAAAAAAGATGGGGGAAGGGAGGCGCATAGCAGCAGTGTGTGTATGCTATCAATGCTAAATTGGGATTACTCAAACACAAATTCTTAGAAACCTACAAACTACCAAAACTGACTCAAAAAGAAACAGCTATAACAAGTAAGGAGACTGAATCAATAACCAAAAATCTCCCAACACAGAAAAGCTCAGGACCAGGTGGCTTCACTGGTGAATTCCACCAAATATTTAGAGGATTAATTTCAATTCTTCTCAAAAAACTGAAGAGAATACTACTTAATTAACTTTATGAGGCCAGTAATACTCCAATACCAGAGCCAAAAGCACTACAAGAGACCTACAGACCAACAGATATCTCTTATGAATATATACATAAACTTAACAAAAAACAAACTGTATTCAGCATTACATTTAACGGATCATACAATATGATCAAACAAGATTTATCCCAGGATCACCAGGGTGGTTCAACATATGAAGACCAATCAGTATAATAGAGGACATTAGCAGAATGAAAGAAAAAGCCTACAAGACATATAAATGAACCAGAGATGGCCCCTGCATACTGACCACTATGTTGTTTACTTCTTCACAGCAGGTGGAGATGGTTAGCTCAAGCCCAACATGCCAAATCCAATTTTTCACATGCAATTGTTTTATTTTTTACATTTTTAAATTTAAATTCAATAATTCAATTTGCCAACACATAACACCCAGTGCTCATCCCATCAAGTGTACATGCAATTGTTTTATTTTTTTTTTATGCAATTGTTTTAAATGTAGCTTAAACAAGCATATCGTTAGCCATCTAAAGCCTGTTTTGCATACCAGGCAAATCTACACCCAGCATCTGCTAGCTATAAATAAAGACAAACCTCAGGACTAGAAAGACCACACTACCACTGCACTTCAGACTTCTCTAACCCTGAGACTCACTGTTATACCGCCACCACACTGCCCCCAAAGAGCTGTCAAATATAGTTGCCAAACAAAATGTGCTACTGGTCATGTTTTTCCCTCAACAGACCCCAAATCCTAGAACTCATTACGCCTCATTATCATAACTGATCCAACAAAAAAAAAGCATTTGACAAAATCTGCAACCTTCTAATAAACAACAACAAACCATTTAACAGGCTAGGAATAGAAGGGAACTTCTCCAACACTGTGAAGGGTGTCAGTGAGAACCTGAGATTAGCATCACCCTCAGTGGTGAGACTGAAGCCTTCCTCCTAAGATCAGGAACAAGACAAGGAAGCCTGCTTCTGTCACTTCTATTTAACACAACACTGGAATTCTGGCCAGAGCAGTTATGCAAGGAGAAGAAATAAAGGAATCCATATTTGAAAAAAAAGTAAATCTCAAAAAAAAAAAAAAATGGTGCTGGGAAAACAATATCTACACTCCAAAGAGTAAAAGTGAATGCAACTTACAACATTTACACAAATTAATTCAAAATGGATCAAAGACCTATGTTTAAGGGCTAAAATTATGGAAATCTTAAAGGGATCCCTGAGTGGCTCAGTGATTTACCACCTGCCTTTGGCCCAGGGCGTGATCCTGGAGTCCAGGGATCGAGTCCCACATCAGGCTCCCTGCAAGGAGCCTGCTTCTCCCTCTGCCTGTGTCTCTGCCTCTCTCTCTGTCTCTCATGAATTCATGAATAAATAAATAAAATCTTAAAAAAAAAAAAAAAAAGAGGGGATCCCTGGGTGGCGCAGCAGTTTAGCACCTGTCTTTGGCCCAGGGCGTGATCCTGGAGACCCGGGATCGAATCCCACGTCGGGCTCCTGGTGCATGGAGCCTGCTTCTCCCTCTGCCTGTGTCTCTGCCTCTCTCTCTCTCTCTCTCTCTCTCTCTCTGTGTGACTATCATAAATAAATAAAAATTAAAAGAAAAAAAAGAAAAATTAAAAAAAAAGGAAATCTTAGAGGAAAACAGTGAAAATCTGTGTAACTTTGGATTTGGCAACACTTTTGTAAATATAATACCAAAAGCATAGTAAACAAACAAACTTCATAAAATTAAAAATTTGTGCATCAAAGGACATTATCAAGAGAATGAGAAGAATGCAAATAATAGAAGATATGTGCAAATCCACATATCTGAGAGTATCAATTTTTTTTAAAAGATTTATTTATTTATTCGTGAGACTCACAGAGGCTGAGACAGGCAGAGGGAGAAGCAGGGAGCCTGATGTGGGGCTTTATCCCAGGCCCTGGGATCACGCCCTGAGCCAAAGGCAAACGTTCAATCACCGAGCCACCCAGGCATCCCTGAGAATATCCAGAATTGGTAAAGGACTCCAACAGCTCAACAACAAAAAGATAAACAGCCCAATTTAAAAGTGGTCACAAGATATGAACACATTTCTCCAAAGAGGACATACAAATGGCAAATGTACAGGGTAAGATGTTCAACATCACTAGTTATCAGGGAAATAGGAATCAAACCAAAAGAGCTACTACTTCCAACCCACTAGAATGATTATAATAACAAAGGAGTAAAGAGCCCTGGTAAGGATGCAGAGAAAGTGGATCATCATGCACTAGTGGTGCGAATGTAAAACGGGCAGTCACTGTAGGAAGTCTGTCAGTTCCTCAAAAATTACGTACAACTTTGCGCAGGAGCCAACAATACCACTCCTAGGCATATACCAAAGGAACTGAAAATAGGGACTCAGGTATTTATCCACTCCCGTTTTCAGCAATGTTATTCTCAATAGCCAAAATGTGGAAACAACCCAAATGTCCATCCAGAGATGAATGCGGTATACGTGATTGATGTTGTGGAATATTACTCAGCCATAAAAAGGAATAAAATTCTGGTAAAAGCTACAACAGGAATGAACCTTAAAAATATGCTACATAGGGGCCCCTGGGTGGTTCAATCAGTTAAGTGTCTGCCTTCGGCTCTCATCATGATCTCAGGGTCCTGGGATGAGCCCCATGTCAGGCTCCCTGCTCAGTGGAGAGTCTGCTTCTCCCTCTCCTTCTGCCCCTCCACCGTGCTTGTGCTGTCTCTAATCACACTCTATCTCGAATAAAGAAATAAAATCTAAAAAAAAAAAAAAACAATTGCTAGGTAAGGTCGATACAAAAGGACAGATATTGTCTGATTCCACTTACATGAAATGGTCTAGATAAGCAAATTGAGACATAATGTAGATTAGAGGTTATCTGGGACCAGCACAAGGGATGAGTATGGAGTTAATGCTTACCAGGTACAAAATTTGCGATGATGAAAAAAACCTGGAAATAAATGTCACTGAATTGTACACATAAAAATGGTTAAGACAGTGCAGCCCCGGTGGCGCAGCGGTTTGCACTGCCTTCGGCCCGGGGTGTGATCCTGGAGACCCAGGATCGAGTCCCGCGTCAGGCTCCCTGCATGGAGCCTGCTTCTCCCTCTGCCTGTATCTCTGCCTCTCATGAATAAATAAATAAAATCTTTAAAAAAAATGGTTAAGATGGCTATCATTGTCCATCTATAAACACATACATGCTTTATTTCTTAGAGGAGTTTAGGATTACAAAAGGCACAATTCCCAAGTACTCCCCACCCACACCTGTATCCACACCTTGCACTGGTGTATTTGTATCATTAGTGATGCATTATTATTAACTGAAGTCCATAGTTCATGTTATGTATATTTTACCAGAAGAAAAACAAAAAAAGAAAAATGGATGGGGGTATATCACAAGGAGATAGGAGCCAACCTGAAGGAGTTCCCAATGGTCAATGCTGAAACAACTGAAGCCCTAAAATAATATTGTATAGGATCATAACCTAAAATGTAAAAATATATATACATGAGTCCACACAGATGGTTGAATAAATAGGAGACACAAATTTGCATTACACAAGAATTCCAAAATAATATGTATAAATATCTCCCCTCCAGAGGGTGGAGCTTAAACCTCTTGGTCCTAAAAACAAAAACTACTTCATAATTTGCTTCTAAAGCATGCATTACAGACAGGGAAAAACTGTAACTTTACAGTGGAAAAACCAATGGTTGACACCACGGCAACCAAGTAATCAATATTAACAACATTTGTGATAAGTCATGTTGATATTGTGACCCCCTGACATGTGATAAGAAAGGTACCTTGTCCACATTTGTGGTACTTTTTTCCCAAAACCAAGAACCCTAGTCCAATATGACAAATACATCAAACAAACTCAAATCAAGAGACATTCTACAAAATAACTGACCAGTCCTCTGCAATCCATCTAGGTCATGAAAGACCAGAGAAGCCTGGGATACGGTCACAGCTGAGAGGACATTAATGGACAAAAAGTGAAATCCAAGTTAAGCCTGGAGTGGCATTACTTGTGGAGTACAGGCATGCATTTGGTTTTTTGTTTTTAAAGATTTTATTTATTCATGAGAGACACAGAGAGAGAGGCGGAGGGAGAAGCAGGCTCCACGCAGGGAGCCAATGCAGGACCCTAGGAACCTGGGATCAAGCCCTGAGCCAAAGGCAGGCGCCAAACCACTGAGCCACCCAGGGATCCCCAACATGCATTTCTTTTTTATGACAAGATTCTTCGGTCACATAAGACGTGAACAGGGAGAAACCTTTTGTAGCTTTTTCAAAAACCTAAAATCAGTCCAAAAGAAACACTGTTTGAAAAAGGAAAAAAAAAGACATAATACACAATTTACCTCTTTATTCCTCTACACAAAACTGCTTTGTGGGACGAGAAAATATCTGCTCCAAAGGTGTATGGTCCAGCCTCTTGGCAGGTCTCCACTCTTCAGTGGAGAAGTGCTGTCTGCATTTGTGTTAACAAGTGGGGATTTCTGAAGATGGGACAAGGATATGAGGAAACCGTGACCTCCCCCAGGACAAAATGGAGCTGAGACCTGTCTGCAGTCATGTGCTGTGGTCTGACATTGAGGTCTCCAGCATCATGTCACTTTCATTCATTTCAATTTCGAAGGTTTCTTCCAAAGAAGGTCTGGGATCTGGGGTTTTCCGTGAGGTTTCCAGGGGCACAAGCCCTGTCTCTTCTGCAGTCTGTTTTTCTACTTCAAATTCCCTGAAATCCCACGGAGGTGAAATAATGTTTTTTAGTGTCTTCATTGTATGCACATCAAAGTCATAACATTTTAATTTGTCTTTAATGTCTGCTCCTAAAAAGAAACACCACAAGGAAAATAAAGTAAGACACTCCGTCATTTATCCATCATTTCCATGTTTACACAGCACTCCCTCCACCACTTAGTAAAACTGTACTTTTAAGAGCACAGCTCAGGGCAGCCCAGGTGGCTCAGCGGTTTGGTGCCTGCCTTCAGCCCAGGACCTGATCCTGGAGACCCGGGATCGAGTTCCACATCGGGCTCCCTGCATGGAGCCTGCTTCTCCCTCTGCCTGTGTCTCTCTCTGTCTCTCATGAATAAATAAAATTTAAAAAATAAATAAATAATAAATAAATAATTGGCGTATATTCTTTTTGTCAAAATGTAGGAGATTCACCTATGTTACAACATGACTTAATGGTCTTTTTAAGTGTGTAGTACTCTACTGGGTAAGCTTGCTAGCATTCCTTTCTCCTCTGCTACATACGTGTAGACATTCAGTTATTTCCAGTTAGGTGTGATTACGAACATAGATGCTGGAAACAATCCTGTGTGTGAGCATTGGCTTCCTGAGGCCCCTATACCACTGGGCACACACCTGGGAGAATTACTACATCCTAAGAGCAGCGTGGCAGGTTGCCACCCTAACACCCCAATGAACCACACCTCCTAGCCCCACCCGTGATGACATTGCCCTCAATCATGTGACCCACACTGAACAAAATATGATGGAAGTGATTTTGTGACACTTCCAGCTTTCAAAAGGTCTTGAGGCTTTCATTCTTGTCCTTAGAACCCTGAGGTCTCCACGCTATGAAGAAGCCCGAGATAGAAGACCTGTACGAGGCCTAGCTCTCAGTGTCAGCTGAGGTCCCCATCTATGCATGAGGCCATCTTAGACTGTCAGCCCATCAGGTGCCCGCTGACCACAGCTGCATTGAATGAGACCAGCAAATGAACCACCAATCAACCTAGAGAGCTGTGAGAACTAATACATCCTTGTCGGTTGGAGTGATTCATCAGGCAGCAACACATAATGGATTTAATTGGCCTATTTAACTTTAGCAGACATGTTAAACAGTGTTCCAAAGTAGCTCTACCTGCATGTAGTCCACCGACAACCAATAATACACAAGAGTACCAGCTGCTCCGTATCACTACCAACATTAGTCATTATTAGTATTTTCTATCTATAGCCAGTTTGGCAGGTATGCAGTGACATCTCAGAATGGTTTTATAATTTCATTTCCGTGATTATGTAACGATACTGAGCATATTTATTTGCTTCAGTGGATATCCTCTTTGGTGAAGCTCCTGTTCAAATATTTTGCTCATTTTGGATCTTTTTTTTTTCCCTTTCAAATTTTTATTCAAATTCTAGTTAATATGTAGTATAATATAAACCCATTTCTTATTTAACTTTTTCTTATTGCTCTATAGGATTTTTTGTATTCTAAACACAAGTTCTTTGACAGTCTACAAATTATAACTTCTCCCAGTCTATGACCTGCCTTTTTAATGAACAGAAGTTCATTTTATTGAAGCCTAATTAAATTAACATTTTTTCTCATGGTTTTACATTGTCTTAAGGTTTAACCTCACCATACCCTTGTTACCTTACAAAATTTGTAACCAAATGAGTGCCCAAGTGCAGCATTCTATCCAGATTTATCTTAAGACTTGCTTATTACCAAAAAATTATTTAAATTACATTGTACTATAATGTGAATGTAAGCCAACTTAATATTCCACTGAAGTTTAAAAGTTAATATGCTATAAGCCCCATTTTACAAAGTATTAAGGCCAGAGCCTTTTCATATATTAGAAATTATTTGAAAATAAAAGTCTCCAAGATTTTTTCTATCAATTATATTCTCCTATATCACAACAGCACTCTACATGTACTCTGTAATAGTATTTTGCATATACCGAGTATTCAATTTTAAACTGTACAAATACTTAATGAGTCATTAATTCCTACAGCATTATTCCAACAATATAAATGGAGTTTATTGATATTAATATAGTTAAATAGTTAGAAAGATAAACTGAGAACCTTACATGAGATTTGAGAAAACTAAACAGAGATATACAACAATCTAAAGAATAGAATAAAATGTCAATTAGAATAATTATAATCTTACCAATGTAAGCTTCAGAATCACCAATGTACATCTCAATGCAATGACCAAGCATTGTAACAGAAAATGTATCATCTCGTCTAAGACCAAGGGCCTGCCAGAAAAGATGCAGCATTGTTATTACAAGAAAATGTATCTCCTTCTCTTTCATTTAAAAATATTCCTGCAGGACTCAACTCAAAACACTCCAAGGAATTAGGGGGAGTAGGGGAGGAGGGCTACAAGAGTAGCCACAAGTTGATGTCTTTTGAAATTGGATGATGGCCATGTGGAGGGTCTTTACACCATTCTCTTTTATGTTTGAAATCACACTCCTCCAAAAAAGATTTTCAAAATCATATCTCAATATAGAGCCTTCTAAACCTTCTGGATTAATTATATCACAGAACAGAGGTGAATTATACAATCTTCAAACGTACACATTTGAAAGATCACACAAACCAGAAAAGCTGCTAGTCCACACTTCTTACTAGCTCAGTATTCTCATTATCATAGTGGCACTTTCAGGACTTGATCTCACCTGAAAATCTTTAACCAACCCTACGTGTTTTCTCATATTTTTATCTTTCTTTTCAAATACCATTATTTCATTGATTCTAAGACGCACTCCTGCCGCCCCCCCCCCCCAATTCTAACATTTCTGAACTTCGATGCCTTAAATATCTGGTGGTTTCTTACTACTGCTGTCAGCTGGCCACAGCCATGATGATGGTGGCCTGTTTGGGTAGCCTAGATGTGGCAACCATGAAGATATAGACTAGACCACAAACCATACGAACACTCAAAAATACAGGAATTGCCATTCTTGTCTAAAAACCTGTTGTTGACATTTTCTGGCAGAATAAGCTTTGCAGAGCCAATGTCTTTGGGAGAAACACAAGTAAAGAACAGGGTGTGAATACTGGCACCAGGAAAGCAGAGACATTGACCACCTGGTGCAAAAGTGATTTAAAAGAACCAAATTCTGAATGTGAAGAATAGAGTGCTATAAGTATCTGTTTCACATATATTTTCTTTTTTATGTAGATACTAGAGTGATTCCTGATGAAAATCTATGTCCTCATTTGTTCAAAAAGAGCACTTTTTCTAAGTACCTAAAAACTGAGAGATTAGAATTATGTAAAGTTGAAAGGTTTATTTGTGTGTGTCTGTCTGAATGTGTGTGTGGTGGGGGGGAGCAACTTGCTTATTAATGGTGTCTTACATTTGGTGAGATACGGCATGTGAATTTAGGAGAAATTCTTTCCTTGTGATGAACACAGACTGTTTCGTTCACTGAACAAAGTAACTAAGGGAATTAATTCTAAATCCTAAATTTCTTTTCTCCTGCTTAGACAGGGCAACAAATAGCACAGACACATGTCTGTCTCACTGCACACTTAGGACAAGTCTCACATTTATCTGCAGTTGGATGAGTACTGCACAACACACACATGCTTTTCTCTGAAAGGAAAGAAGAAAGCACAAGGTCGTCTGAAGAACTTTAAGATGGCAAAATAAACACTGCCTAGAAAAACGAACAAACACTCCCAATATTGCCTAGAAAAGATCTTTTAAAAAAAGGCGGTAAATGTTAACTAGACATACTGTGTGGAAATAGTCAACAGCATTTTCAAAATTGCCCATCAGACTATGGATATACCCAATGGCAGAATAGGTGGACGCATTCTGGGGAATTAACACCAGTGCCTGACGGTGATAATCCAAGGCCTCAGCGTACTTTCTGTAAGAGAAGATGAAAGACTGAGTTGGGAGCAGGGAGATCGGGAAGGAAGAAAAAACAATTAGTAGGTACAGTGAAAGCATTCAGTTGTTAGGTCATCCATGTAAGAACATCAGAAACACTTTGGGACATCAGAGTAACAGTTTAGACTGGTAATGGTTCTTCACATCCAGCACTGCGTACTTGGACACCCACCAGTCAGCCAGCCAGCCAAGGCCACTCCAGCAGGGACCCAAGATGAGCCAGAATCCCAATACACTGCAAGCCCTCCGTTGTGGCGAGACAAACCTCCCACGCCACAGGTGGTTAAAAGCAACCAAACATTTTTGCTTTAAGGTCCAAACAAGTTACATGGGACAGCATTTCCCAAAGTTCCCTGGAATACCTGCCTGTAAATCTTTTGTGGAAAAAAAAGTTCACTAAAGTTTGGGAAATGCTGCACTCCTAATAAATAGTAAAGACTCCAAGATATATTGAAACAGAAAAGCCTATTCTATTTTGAGTAGCCTAGAGTTCCTTAAACTTATTTAACCAAAGAGTTATTTTTCAAATGCTGCTGCTTATCATACCATAAAACTGGTATCTAGAGAAAAAAAGTTAGAATATGCATATGGTTTTAACTAAACCCTACTATCCTAATTCTTCCAAATTAACTTTGAACACCAATTTTTTTTAATAAAAGAAAAGTTATTATAATTCTTCAAATTTCTAGAATAAATGTACCACCAGAATATAAAAATAAAGAAATAACAAAAGCCACTAGAGATAATTATTTTGGTGCTTGCTATATCTGAGCAGCAAAGTACACAGTTGGAAGATCTCAAAATGAAAATAAGTTAAAGGGTGGCTGGCTGGCTCAGTCAGTGTACCATGTAACTCCTGATCTTGGGGTCATAGCTCAAGCCCCACATTGGGTGTAGAGATTACTTAAAAATTTTAAATCCTAAAAACAAACAAACAAAAAAGATATGGACAAGACTGCCCAAAATTAAATAAACTTAGTAAAAAAGAATATTTCTGAAAATGTTCTACTTTACTTACTTAAGCTTCCTGCAGACATGCCCCAAGTTGTTCAACAAAGGCTCCCATTTGTCCACTGTTACCTAAAACAAAGCATCATCAAAGCCATGACTCACAGATGCATTTTTCAGCCAGACCCACCTGATCATCACCCGCACCTGTGCAGGCTGCCTTCTTTCCCGGAGCCTACACAGCACAAAGCAGAGTATTTCTTGGATTCTCTTTCTTTCCTATTTAAAGAGACTTCCTGAGGATGCTATTATTTTATTAACACCACTTTGTTAATGAGCCCCTCTATGCTTAAGTAGTTCAACCTCTGTATTTCTAGCCCAAAGCTTTCCAGCTGCCCTCTAAATACTCCTACTTACAAAGCTCACAAACACTGCAAATCCAGTGTCACCCACTAACCTTTTATCCCTTGTCCTACCATCCCAGTTCCCCAACCTCCAGCCCTTCTGAGTGCCTGCTTTCTTATGCCTGGCGCCCACATCATCCTTAACCCCTAGGACACCTCAGTGTGACGCCAACCCCCATGTGACAAGTCTTATCTGCGCTCCACCACCTCAGGATAAGATACCAGGCCCTTAATGATCCACACTTAACCTTCTGCTCCATTCCTCGATATTCTCTATGAACTTAAACTCCAAGCTGTACTGGCTTCACTCCAGCTCAGTACATGCCATTCTCTATCTCTTCTATGACCTTTTCTCTTCACTTATGCCTGGCTGATGTCTGCTCCTGTTTTAGGAGGTTTAAGATGCCATATCCAAGGGGCCTTCTTGGTCCATCCTCAAGTCTGGGTTACTGGCCCCTCTGTGTAGGCACTTTTATTTGCTCAATCACAGCCCTTTTTGTGCACTGTATAATTATTGCAATTTACTTATCTGTAATCCCCAACAGGTCTAAAGGCAGGAATTATCTCACTAGTTTCCTATTGCCTCCCAACATCTCACTCAGAGCTTAGGACACAATCAACACACCTCAGTCAGTCCAAGCTAACCAGAAACAGCTTGGACTCCAGCCACATGCTCCAGCTCCCTAGCCTGACTCTAGGAGGTACAGCCCATGGGAACAAAAAACAAACTCTTTCTGATCCTTACGAACCATTGCTTCCCTGTGGCTATTTTGACATTTGCTGCAGTTAATAATTGAGGACAAACAATATCTCCCTCTTTTCAAGTAACTTTCTAATAGGCATTTTATCAGTTTAATAGTATTGTGCATTTGTACTTAAAGCCATTACTGTAAATTTCTCTTAAGAATCCAGTGTCCTCAGATCATCAAAAAACAGTTCCAACTCTAAGTGTGGTTTGTGACAGTGGGGCTTGAACTTTTGTGCATATCATCTCAGGATCCTGCTAAAACTGCAGACTGTGATTCAGTGGAACTGGGATTGTGCACTTCTAACCAACTCCCAGGTGAAGCTGATGCAGTTGGTCTAGTTAAAGTAGCAAGGTTTTAAGGTATCCAACTCTAAAAATTGGCAAGGTGATATGTGACAATCCCGTATTAACAAAAGACATTATCCAGGCTGCCCAAGACTGAGCTGTTCAAGAACCTGTTTTACATGCATACACATACCAACACACAGAAACAGGGTGTTTTAAATTCACAGGACAAATAAAAGACTAAAATAGATAAAGCTGTTTAAAGGGGCAAGTGGACTGTCAACTGGCACAGGTCCAGAGAGAGCTGTGTCTGTGTCAGTAAAAAGGAACCAACAGCCAAGGAAGATGTGATCTATAAGTAAGAAAAGGAACAGAGTGAAAATGGGAAGTGGCAATCAGAATAAAATAAAATAGATGTAAATAAAAAGAATCAATAATCAGAAAAGTACCAATATGCAAATCCTTTACCTACAGAAATTGATAATATCTAACATCATTATTATTTTAAAACAATACCCATGTATATACATCCAAACTAGCTGGAAAGTTAATTTATGAGCATACATCTCTCATATGGGAAAACCTAGTTAAATATTTCAAACACTGAGAGGTCTAAATATGTATTAAGTACAAGGTAAGGAAAAGCCATGATAGGTCTGAACAAAGTGATACATGGCCTATATATTTACTCATTAATCAAAGAGGAGGCTCCTCAGGTCCAGAGAAGGACATCTTATGTTAGATGGTACGGTGTCTACCAGCGTTCACTACCACATATTCCCTATATCAAATAACCAATAGATACATTTTGATTACTCCCATAAATCAAAACTACAGCCTCTAACAAAGCAAAGAGCCCACACTTACCCTTTCAATTAGAAACACACTCATTTTATACCATGTAGCAAAATAAGTGCCTGAAATCCAAATATTAACAAGCCATTTGCCAGTATAAATTTTAGCCCATTGTCTTCCAGGCAAAACAGATTGTCCACATTAACGTTCTCATTCAACAGCAAACATACTTGAGTTACAGGTATTACAAAGAATACCTCATTTCCAATTGCTTTAATTTTTTCCAAAGCATCAAGAAACCATTTTTCTGCCGTTTTCCATCTAAAATAGAAGGGAAAGTTTACAGATTATTCCAAACTAGCAAGTATAAACATTGTAAGAAAAAATGAGGTTAAAAAATGAAAGGAAAATGAAATAAATTTCTATAAACAGTTTATTAAAATTCAAATTTAAAGGTCAGATAGTTTTATGGCATTAATATTGTAAGAGATCAAGATTTTAAGAGAGTTAATTCTCATGATTCCTGGTAATTATATTCCATAAAGTCACTGTAAACAGTGTTCTAGCAAATACTGAACTATGGCTCCTGGCAGAAATATAGGGTCAGGTTCCTACAAACCTGTGGTCAACTGTCCAACATATAACCTGCTTTCCACATGCTAACACTGAACATGGCCAGCCAAGAAGCGCATCTGGCACAGGTACTTCCTCTACAGGCTCATCACAGCCTTCCTATGATTAGGGCGACTAACAGCACGTCAACACCAGGCTTGGGGATCATTTATAATAGTAACATCATCAACAGAAAGCATACAAATGTGGAAAATGTAGCACAAAATAATAGACTGCACAAAAAAATGCTCATTTACAGTATGGGTGCAGAAATAGGAAGGCAGAATGTCATCTCTGACCTCAGCTAGGAACATACATCTGTCTACAAATGTGTAAGTGCTAGGAGAGCTGACTCTGGCTTACAAATCAATGGACTACATATTAAATCATTACTGTATATTATTTTTTTTTAAGATTTATTTTATTCATGGGAGACAAAGAAAGAGAGAGAGAAAGGCAGAGACATAGGCAGAGGGAGAAGCAGGCTCCATGCAAGGAGGCTGATGTGGGACTCGATCCTGGGACTCCAGGATCACGCCCTGGGCCAAAGGCGGAGCTAAACTGCTGAGCCACCCGGGCTGCCCTATATATTATTTTAAAACAGCTTCAAACTTGCTCTTAAATATAGCAGATAATCCAATTTTTAGAATACACACACGTGCCATAAAAAAACATTACAGTAGTACTGATTTATTTTTTTAAATTTATGTATAATTTAGTGCGAAGCACTCAAATATTTTTCTCTTTAGAATGTAACGCTGAATTACTTATTCTATAAATATCCAAGGATGCAGTACTGCCTCAGATGACCAGGAAACTCTGAGACTGAGCCATTCTGATTAATTTTCGGATTAACCAGCAACTAAACGAGCATTTTTGTTTCACAATTGTGGGAAAGAAATCCTTCTCCAATATAAGACTCCAGCTCCCAAATCAACAAGATGACAAAGGGGTCTGCCACGCCTCCAAGCAACCCTAAGGCCACTCTTCACCTTCAGCAACAACTTTCCTGCTCCTGGAACTATTAGCTTGTGGCAGCGCATGTCCATGGAAACCAACTCCTGTTTAGTATTTTAAAGAAATCTAAGATAACACTTTGTATTTTCTTTTTTTTTTTTTTTAAACTGCCCACCTCCTTCTCCTAAAATGGTATATTTAAAAACAAAAATCTAATGAAAGATCACTGAGGAGAGTAAAACCTCTCGTGACTGAGATTTAACTTCATTTATAGAAGGAAAATGGAAGGGCTCCCAGCCTTTCAGTACTTACTCTCCATTCTGAAATGCAACCACACCAACCTCGTGCATCACAAATGGGTCTTCTGGGGCAATGCTTAGTGCTTGGCCAAAGAATCTTTCAGCCAATTTTGAGTTATTGGTCAATCCATATTCTAATCCGATATACAGCATTGGCAAATGACACCTAAAAATATTGGAAAATTTCACATATTCAACACCTAAAACTTGGTAATTCAGCAGAAATTTACCAACTTTAAATCCTGTCTGCAAGATAACAGCCAAAAACAAGGTACTTCCTTTTTTTCTAACACTTCATTTACTGATATTTAATCAAAGTCTAATAATTTTTAGACTGATCAGCTGCCACTTCTAGAATCTATCAGCAACCTACTTGTCTTTATTTTTCATCATTCTACAGTAAAAACAAAACAAAACAGAACAAAAAACAAAACTGGAACTGTCTGAAGCAGAAGGGCAGATGTGTGCTTCCTGTTTTCTTCCAGGATGCTAATGTCACACCCTTAGCTTAGACAATCTCTCTCTTCTTTTGATTCGATACACCGTGATGTATTCAAGTTCCACTTCCCTTTGTGAAATGCTTCTGACTTTCTAACCTAAATGTTAGGTTAGATCCTCCCTTGTGTGGATTCCTATCATCTCAATTACTATCAGTTCAGAAATATATCGTATATACCCCATTTTCACATCCTCTGAGAGTTCTAGGCAAAAAGTACCAACCACTTCTTAACTGAATCTTCATCTCTTGTCAGACCAGTAATTACAACAAAACAAACATAATAGTATTTCTTTGAAGACAGATCTAAGAATGTCTAAATAGTAACCAACTGGTTAGTATGTGCTTTGGTTTTAATCAAGAATCATGACTCAGATAAAGACTCAATCACTTACAGAAGGGGTCATTTAGCTAGAGAAAGTCCATCTGAAATGGCCAAACTACTCAATAAAAAGCAACAACACTGCTAAATTATCAAAAGAAAACTTTTTAAAACTTGGAAGTTAACCAAAGGCACCAATGATCTGAGGGGTGTTTATTCTAGAAAAACCGCTGAAGTGTGCAAAGACACAAGGAACAATTAGCAATCTAGGGGCTAGGGGTGAAGGAGGGAATCAGTCAACAGAAATTGTCTGTGACAAAGGGCAGATGTTGGATGTTCTAGACACTTTAAATAAGCTATTTTAAATATGAAAATAGAAATAAATAGAAAATTCTGAGTTGAAAAGTAAAATAATAAAAATTCACTAGAAGGGTTTGCCAGCAGCTTGAACAGGCTGAAGAATCAGTGAACCTGACGACAGGCCAACTGATATTACCCAGTCTAAGGAACAGAAAGATAAGAGTGAACAAAAATGAACAGAGCTTTAGACACCTATGGGATGCCACCACACACACCAGAGTTTGCATGATGAGAGCCCCAGAAGGCAAAGGGAGACAGAAGGGGCAGGAAGAATATAAACCAAATAGTATCTGAGCTCAAAAAAAAAAAAAAAGAAAAAGAAAAAAGAAAAAGAAAAACTCCAAATAGAATACTCAGAGATCCACACCTGGACACACCATAGTCAGACTACTGATAAAGCACCCCTCAACCTTTAAAGCAATAAGAAACTGCAACCAGGGGATCCCTGGGTGGCGCAGCGGCTCGGCGCCTGCCTTAGGCCCAGGGCCTGATCCTGGAGACTTGGGATCGAGTCCCACGTCGGGCTTCCTGCATGGAGCCTGCTTCTCCCTCTGCCTGTGTCTCTGCCTCTCTCTCTGTTTCTCTCATGAATAAATAAAATCTTAAAAAGAAAAAAAAGAAAGAAAGAAAGAAAGAAAAGAAACTGCAACCAATAACACACAAGAGATTCCTATTAAGATTCACACCTGACTTCTAATCCAATACCTGGAGACCAGGAAGGCAGATGGAGGACATTCAAGGCGATGAAAGAAAGAGTGCCAACCAAGATTTTATATCCAACAAAACCATTCCTGAAAATGAAGGTGAAATCAAAAATTTCTCAGGGCAACAAAAAGCTGAGAAATCCTGTTGCAGATTTACCTTATAAGAAACACTGAAGGGAAAAAAAAAAAAAAGAAACACTGAAGGGAATCAATCCCTCGGGCTGAAATGAAAAGGACACTAGACAGTAACTCAAATCTCACATTAAAAAAAAAACAAAACAGCTTACTAAAAGTAACCACATAGGTAAACATAAGACAATATAAATGCATTTTTAAAAATATTTTATTTATTTATTCATGAGAGGCAGAGACAAAGGAGGATGTCCAGAGAATCAGGAAGCCCAATGTGGGACTCGATCCTGGGACCCCAGGATCACACCCAGCCGCAGGCAGACACCCGATTGCTGAGTCACCCAGGTGCCCCGACATAAGACAATACAAATGTATTTTTGTCTGATTTAATAGATAACGTAACAATTAGATATGTGTTAAGGGATTTACAATGTGTAAATGTAATGCATAAGACAACAGCACAAAGGAGGGAGGAGGAAACAGAGATGCATAGGGGTGAAGTTTTTATGTACTACTGGAATTAAGTTGCTGTGGTAAAATGAGAAATATATTTGGTCTTCCCGTGTTCTTCATACAGAGCACCTAAAACCCTCACAATTTCCTGAGTGGTGGGAGTGGAGTCTCTTTTGTGATTCATGACCGCTTTTGATCATATCTGTTTATGCTAATTCAGGTGATTTAGGGTAGGACCCTGCAATAGCCTGGAGATGGGGCTGGTCACCAGATGGACTATGTGATGAGAGGGTTGCAACCTTTGTTCCCACCCACTGACCTCCCAGGAAGGGAAGGGTTGGAGATTGAACTCCATAAAAACTTTCAAACAGTGAGCCCTAGAGTTTCTGGATTGGTGAGCACAAAGCAGTGCTGAAAGGGTGGCATGCCTGAAGAGGAGTAGAAGCCATGCGCACCTCCACACATACCTTGTCCTGTGTGTCTCTTCCATCTGGCTATTCCTGAGTGTATCCTTTATAATAAGCCAGAAAATGTAAGTAAAATGCCTTCCTGAGTTTGGTAGGTCATTCTAGCAAATCATCAAATCTCAGGAGAGGGTAAACGGGAACCTCTGATTCATAGACAGTCAGAAGTAAAAGTGGCCTGGGACTTATCACTGGGATCTGAAGTGGGGAGGGGCAGTCCTGTGGGGCCAAGCACTTAACCTGTGAGGTCTACACTAAGTCCAGCTAATGTCAGAACTAAACTGAGCCAACAGTCGGCTACAGAGAAATACAAATTAAAACCACCATTAGATACCTGTCAGAATGGCTAAAATGAACAAGTCAGGAAACGACAGAGGTTGGTGAGGATGCAGAGAAAGGGGAACCCTCATGCACTGTTGGTAGGAACCAGCCACTCTGGACAACAGTGTGGAGGTTCCTCAAGAAGTTGACAATAGAGCTACCCTACAACCCAGCAATTCACTACTGGGTATTTACCTTAAAGATACAAAAGTAGTAATCCAAAGGGGCATCTGCACCCCAGTGTTTAGAGCAACAATCTCCCTAATAGCCAAACTGTGGGAGGAGTCCAGATGTCCATCGACAGATGAATGGATAAAGAAGATGGTCTATTAAAAAAAAAAAAAAAGAAGATGGTCTGTATATACAACGGAATATTACTCAGCCATCAGAAAGGATGAAATCTGGCCACTTGTAACAATATGGATGGAGTTAGAGGATATTATGCTGAGTGAAATAAGTCAATTAGAGAAAGACAATTATATGACCTCATATATGGAATTTAAGAAACAAACAGAGGATCATAGGGGAAGAGATGGAAAAAGAAAAAAGAAAAAATCAGAGACGGAGACAAACCATAAAGATTCTTAACCATAGGAAACAAAGTGAGGGTTGCTGGAAGGAGAAGTGTGGGGGGATGAGGTCACTGGGTGATGGACATTAAGGAGGGCACATGATACAATGAGAACAGGGTGTTATTTAAGATGGATGAATCACTGACTTCTATCTCTGAAATTAATAATAATTATATGTTAATTGAATTTAAATAAAATTTTAAAATAAAAAATAAAAAAGAACTGAATTGACTTATAGGACTTAGCTCATGTCCAGAGAATCAGAGAACTGGTTGTTGGTGTTGGAAAGTCCCATTTTTGGTATTAATCCAAATTAGACTAGTTTAAGATGTTAACTATAATCTTCAAGAAAACCACAAAAAAGAGCTCAAAAAACATACTATAAGGAAAAACCAAGGAATTAAAATGTATGTTACAAAATATCTAAACAAAAGGCAGTAACAAGAAAGAACAAAAGAGACATAAGACATAAACAGAGCAAAATGGCAAACATAAATTCTAAACTTATCAGTAATTTTATAATACATAAATGAATAAAATTCCATCAAAAGGCAAGACATTCACAGAATGGATAATAAAACCACAATCCAACTACATTTTATCTATGAGACATACTTCAGATTCAAAGACACAAACAAGTTAAAAGTAAAAGGATGGGAAATGACCGACCGAGCAAACAGTAACAAAGAGAACTGAGGTGATTATACTAATATTGGACAAAATAGACTTAAAGACAAAATCTGTTACCAGAGACAATGAAGGATGACCTTCCATAATAAAAGGCTCAATCCATGGAGAATTGAACAATAGAGATCCAAAATACATGTAGCAAAAACTGCCAGAATTGGAGGGGAAAAGAGGCAGTTTAACAGTAATAGTTGGGAGGCTTCAATACTCCATCTGTCATAACTGGTAGAATAATGGATGGAGGATAAAAAAAAGGAAACGCAATCAGACCCAAGGGATTACAGTGATAATACTGTACTGGAAAAAAGCAGAATTCTCAAGTGCACCTAGAACATTCTAGGTAGACCATGTTAGATCATGAAACAAGCCTCAAGAACTTTGAAAGGATTGAAATACATGCAGTATGTTCTCCAACCACAATGGAATTAAATGAAAAATCCTGAGTAGGAAATTTGGGAAATTCACAAATATGTGGAAATTAAACATACTCTACATAACCAGTGGCTCAAAGAAGGAATCATACAGAAAACTTAAGATATTTACACAATGTCAAACATTTATCTGAACACAGGGCAAGTTAAGAGAATGCAAAGTTTTTCTGATGAAGAAGAACTAAAAAGAATAATGCTTATCTTGATGAGCTGATTTGAAAATTTACTTGGATAAAGTTTGTTAAACTGGGAAAGTATCACTGGTTTTGATTTTTAGGTAGGAACTAACAAACAACTAACTCTTGTGGGTTTGTGAGCATCCACAAAAAAAAGAAAGCATACTCTAGCCTGTGCTCCTAAGAAACAACCCATGGCAAATTATGGAGATTTTTTTTTTTCCTGCCAATTTATCAGATTGACAGATTAGATCTGTCATTTGTTAGGTCTGTCTACATAGATATGGGAGCCAAGCTTTAGCAAAGCACTGGAAAAAGTCACACGTCTTGGTGGATAAACTGGAGAATCTTGGGCTAAGTATTGAGGACGATGTAGGTAAATCGATAAGGGGCTGAACAATTTTAACCTGGAGAGTTATTTTTTTAAGATAGATATAGATATAGATATATAGATACAGATACAGATATAGATTGATTGGAGGGGAGGGGCAGGCCAAGGGAGAAGCAGACTCCCCGCTGGGCAGGGAGCCTGACATGGGACTTGATCCCAGGACCCGGAGATCATGACCTAAATGGAAGGCAGATGCTTAACGGACTGAACCACCCAGGTACCTCTTGAAGACTGTTTCTAGTACACTGGTATTAGGACTCAATTTATACATCCCCCACCTCGACCAAATTCATGTTAAGCCCTACCCCAATGTGACTACATTTGGAGAAGGCCTGTGAGGAAATAATAAAGGTTAAATGATCACAATAGGGCTGGTGCCCCTATGAAAGAAAAAATGCCAAAGCTCTGTCCCCCCGCATGAGGACAGTGAGAAAGTGGCTATTTGCAAGTCAGGAAGAGCCTTCACGAGGACCAAACAGGACAGCACCCTGACCAGCGTTTCCCAGTCTCTGGAGCTGTGAGAAAATAAGTTTTCATTCTTTTAAGTTACCCAGTCTTTGGCACTTTGTTAAGGCAGGCTAAAGAGACTACCGCAACTAGGGAGCTATTTCCTTTACAATATGTGCAGGGATGACAAGTTAGATATAAAAATCATATACATCAAATCTAAAAGAATTGAAAAAAATCTGGGGATCATGAATATTAGATGCAGAACTGGGTGCCAAAATAAGTCTGATAGCCTGAAAAGGGTTAAACCTAACAAAAGGACATTTAGTGCAAATGAATAGATGATCCCCTTCCTGAATAATACGAGCAAACAAATGAAGGCAGCTAACTTTCACTGAGTATGTTCTGCATGTCAGGTGTTGTTCAAAGTCTTTGTTATTGTCTCAATGACTCCCAGGAATAAGTACTGTGATTACACCTATTTTCAGGAGGGTACATAGTTTGCCAAGATCACCAGGTAGTGACTCTAGACCAGCCCTCTGAACTGCTGTACTCCTACTGCCTCTCCAGAGATGGAGGCAGTCCACACAAAAGAATATGGTAGGCCTCGGGTGAGGGGAGTCCAAAGAGAGTTGATAGGAGTAACAGCAATACTCCACTCCCCAAAGTAAGATACTCTTAGGGCACACTTACATCACGGAATATCAATATACTTAATATTGATATATCAATAGAAATCTGGAACACTGGCAAATATAGTCCACTAAGCCCAGAGCAAATACCTTTTGGACTTAAATAGACTATAAATTAACAATTTGCTCATGAATACTTTCCTTCTTGCATAAGCATGTCAGAAGGAGTTTGTATCCTCACCTCTTCCCTCAGCTTTATTTCCTATTTCCCTTCTGTATTGGTTAAGGTGAACTGCTAGGCAAAATCACTACAGCAGCCTCTCTTTCCCTCAACTTCCAATAGTTATTTTAAATCATAAGCTACTAACAAGACACAAGTAAGATAATTTGATTCAGTAACTAAATGGGAGTGGCAGTAATAGTGGAATTCTCATTTTGTGAGCAAAAGCAATCCTTCATGGATTTTACCACCTGCTCTGTCATACCCTTTCATCAGCTGTGCTGCTGTAAAGTAAGCAGCCATGGCTTGGTCGTGCTCACTCTCAACTGCAAATGAGTGTCCATATGCTACCCACGCAGGCCCGTAAGTCTTCTCAAGTGTTGTTGCTTTGCTGAAACGAGAGATGCCATTCTAGTAATATATTCATTCTTAAATTGTTAATCTTATATAAGCTGATGGCTTCGAAGATATTAGAATTAAATAAATAAATGAGCTCCCAACATACTAAACACATAACAACTATGTTAATTCATTTGAAATAAAAGTGCTTAATAGTACAAGCAAAATTTTAAGAAATTTTAAGAGATCTATTTTTATTTATTTATTTATTTATTTATTCTTAATATTTTATTTATTCATTGCAGACACACAGAGAGAGAGAGGCAGAGACAAAGGCAGAGGGAGAGGGAAAGAAGCAGGCTTCATGCAGGGAGCCCAACATGGGACTCGACCCCGGGTCTCCAGGATCACACTCTGGGCCAAAGGCGGCACCAAACTGCTGGGCCACCAGGACTGCCCGAGATCCACTGTTTTTTAGCTAAAATAGTTGAACCCAACGGCATCTGGTACCGAAATATTACTTAATCTAGGAGCTTTGTTTCACTAATGGTGGTAGCAGCAACCATTTAATGAGGCACCATGTTAGGTGCCTTATATGCATCACCTACTTCTAATAACTTGCAATTATTTGTATTTTATTTTATTTTATTCTTTAACATTTATTTATTTATGATAGACATAGAGAGAGAGAGAGAGAGAGAGAAAGAGAGAGGCAGAGACACAAGAGGAGGGAGAAGCAGGCTCCATGCAGGGAGCCCGACGTGGGACTCGATCCCAGGACTCCAGGATCGCGCCCTGGGCCAAAGGCAGGCGCTAAACCGCTGAGCCACCCAGGGATCCCCACAATTATTTATATTTTAAAGATAAGGATACTGAGCCTGAGAACATTAAGTGACATCCCATGGATGGTGGTAAGAGAGTCACTCTGATTCTGCAGACTGGACTGCATGGTCTCAAACAGTTATAAGTAGTATTCAGTCAGCAGACATACTGGTGACACATACCACAAAACATGGAAAACACAAAGGATGAGATTCTCATTTCCCAGCATTTTATTTTCTATTACTCAAATATTTCTTGTTTCATGGAGAGTCCACCACTAAATCAGAGAAGCATACCTTCCTACTCCACGAAAAACACAGTAAGTTCTTCTAAAATGCAAAACTCAACTGATCAGAGAACTTCTCCCTATTTTCTTCCTTGTGCAAAATCCTTCTTTACGTGTCACCTGCCAGTTTTCCTAATAAGCCGGGGATACAAGTATTGTATCATTTCCATTTTAAAGAAAACAGGGTCAGAGAAATTAACTAGTAAGTGGCAAGACTTGCATTAGAATTCAAATCTGGGTCCAAAGTCCATACACTTTCCCATTTTTCTGTACTTGAATAATTGAATAATACTGGTTAATAATAATTGGTTAACACTGGTTAGCTTCACTTGGCTGCATGGAGTTCCTGAAGGTAAGACCACAACAGACCCTCATATAAACCAGTTCGCTATGGCAAGAATTGTTTTTTTTTTTTTTAAAAGGCTTTATTTATTCATGAGAGACACAGAGAGAGGCAGAGACATAGGCAGAGGGAGGAGAAGCAGGCTCCATACAGGAGACTGATGCAGGACTCAATCCCCCCGGAACTCTGAGATCACATCCTGAGCCAAAGGCAGATGCTCAACCGCTGAGCAACCCAGGCACCCCCAAGAATTCTGTTCTATAGTCACATTTAGTGATCCTAATCTCACAGGGTTTCATATAATTTCACAACTGTTAACAAAAGAAGTCCTAAAAGTAAAAGGTTATAATATTTATTATCTTTGTAAATGAAAAACAAGTTTCAAATTACATTATTGTTTCATATTTCTTCAAGTTTATAAATAATAATTTAAATGTATTGTAAGTTCCTTGAGAACAAGGTCAACGACCACTGACTTGAATCTCCCCTCATGACATCCTATAAAAAGGTACATAATTGATACAACTGAACTGAATCTGCTAAACAAATCATTCTTTCATATTGCTTTTAAATTACTTAGCTAATTACTATATTAAAAGGATGAACAAGAAATCATTTTATAGGAAGCCTATAGGGGCTTATTACAGGGGGAGGAAGACAACAGATTCGTACCTGAGATATCTTCTGGCATGCTCGTTTTTATGACCAACCATGAGATAGTAGCATCCCACCGCAAACCAAGATACCTACAAAGTTCAAAATTTACTGTAACCAAAGATGCTTACGTTGGAAATGGAAATCTCTAACAGATTAGGCCAGAGCATGGACTAGATGTTCCATCACATACATGTTCTAGCTCGAGCTACTCTAGTTCAAGTTAGAAACTTCTCTGAGACAGGCTATTAAAAGTCCTAGATGAAAAAAGAGTCCTAGATGAAAAAAGAACAGATTCTTCCTCAAAGTGCCTTCAATGACGTCTGTGTAGCGTTCAACAGAAGATGAGGCTCCCAGAGTTCAAATGCCAGCCTGCGTCATGTCTTCCCTGGCTCGACCCTCGCTCCAAGCAGGAACAAACCAGGATCAACCTCATTAGCTGACTTCTCTTGCACTGGTTTTGCCTCTTTCTTCTAGATTACTTTCATGCTGGCCGAGGATGGATTCTTATGAGAGCCTTAGGCCTTGATCCCTGACTTCTGTCTCTAAAGACCTAGTTCCTGATTCCAGTTTCAATGTCTGGGTGGTTGTGACCCACAGCAGTGGAGACACTGATTTCAATCACTGCATTGTTCAGTAAGGTATCTTACATGTGCAGTGTGAAAAAGCATTAGCATTACTCATTAAGAGGTGAGAGTATGACTTTCACTTTCAATATTTTCTTTCTCTGTATGTCAAGTATTTTAAAATAAGTGTATATAATTTCTATAACCAGAAAAAAGGATTTTTGTCTTAAGCTCTTGTTTGAAGATACTTAGAAAAATAAAAAAGCTCATGGACTGATAAAGCTAATGCTGCTTCTAATTATCATAGCGCTAGGAGGTTCTCCTCCAACACCTTGAAATAAAACATTATTTGCTTGAACTTAAATATAAGCTATTACGTAAAAAATACCATAATAAAAAAAGTTTTACACTTACTTACAGGATTACTAGGATATAGATCCACCAACTTATGAGAAAGATAGAAAAGTTCTACATTAGAGAAAAAGAAAAAAAAAATTAGATCCAATGAATTTTAAGATACGACTTTCCTCCAGTTACAACTCTTCACAATCACACAGATTTTGTTCTCACAGCAAAAATTTTATATTTTTCCTTCTTTCTATGTAAGGAGATATACCAACTGCACAAGGCAGCTGTTACAGATTTTTCATTCACTCCCCCCATTCCTTACCCAGTAAGTGGGTGCTGAGTGCTTCTGGAGTGGCACATGAGAGAGCACGTCATGGTACTTAAAAAGTAGTTTCACAGCTTTTGACCTATCTTAAAAACTGAGGTCTCTAACCCTATGGCCTTATGGAGCATCCATATCATCCACAATCAATCTGAGTAACCAAACTTTCAAGTTTATCAAATCAGCACAATGATTTCTTCTTGAGGAATGTGTAAGTCATAACATGCCATTGATGTTTCCCACATGCAGACTTGGACGCATTAGACTAAGATAGCCAGTGACTGCATCCATAACAAACCTCTGGGAAATGTCATGCTGCTGGTTCACAAACCACGGTTTGAGCAGCAGGGGTCTGGAATGGGAGTGTCTGGCTTTTTAAAATCCTGACAGAGTCCACTATTCAGCTTAAAAGACTTAAGGGCAAATATCATCCAAATATAACTAAATGTTTCTGAAATGTTAAAATATGGAAAGCACAAGCAAAAAAAAGTCTGTCCCCCTCCAGTTTCTAAATAGTTACTGCCTGCTATCTTATCAATTTTCTTAGATATTTACAAAAAAAAACAAAAAAACAAAAAAAAAAACGGAAAAAACTGGCCTCAACACTATAAAGCTTAAATAACTTAAACCACAAACTACATTTGAGAAAAGGAGGCACAGATAAAGAAACTGTTCTGCTGGCATAATAGAATTGATCCTCAGTCACTCTGATAAGCCTTTCTTTTTTTTTTTTTAAGATTTTATTTATCTATTTATGAGAGACACAGAGAGAGGGGCAGAGAAACAGAGTTGGAGAAGCAGGCTTCCTGCAGAGAGCCCGAGACAGACCTGAGCCAAAGGCAGATGTTCAACCAGTGAGTCACCCAGGTGCCCTAATAAGCTTTTCTTACCCTACTACTTTTATTGGAGAACTCCATTATATTGTCACCTGCAATCTCAAATATCCAGGATTTGAGACAAAATTTCAAGAGTTACAGAAATTTTTTGTCCTAACAATTATTATTTTATTTGATGCCAAACACAGGGCCTGAACTCAAGACCCCAGAGATCAAGACCTGAGCTGAGATCAAGAGTCAGATGCTCAACTGAGCCACCCAGGCACCCCAACAATTATTTTCATTTAAAAAAATTTTTACCATTTGCTTTATTCAGCTCCACAAGTGTACCTATATGTACAGGTAAACAGTTTGCATGGAAAGGATCTTTCTCCATTACTCTGAAAGTCAAAACAACAGACTTACTGTGCCAGAAACAGTATGTAACAGAACATAACTCATTAAAATTAGCAACGTCTAAACAGTCATTATGTAAAATACTGTGGGGTACAATACTTTTTTACTTTCTTACTTCACATTGATTCAGTTAAGGTAATGATTAATTATCTCACAAGTGAAAGAGAAATTTCTGGTTTATTTGTTAGGAATAAAAATACACACTATCACATATATTTACTTTAAATCATTAAAACTATAACATAAAATGAACAATCCAATTATTTAGGATTAAAAACAATACGAAATATTAAACAGATAAGTATTTGTCACTTAAAATTTTTGTGAAATCAAGGATTTAAAGCAATCCTAAAGATTCGTTCAAAATAGCATATGTGTGTTCACTTCTACAGCACATATAGTAAAAATAGCATGTATAATATAGCTAAGAGACAAGTTTGAATCAGGTGCACTGGAAAACTGGCATGAGGGATGGCTTGGCTAGTTAGTGAGACTGACTGAATACCCAGTATCTAGAGGATTTTACTAGTCCTTACTTTAACAAAGAATGGATTTTATAAGACTATGTGCCAGAACGGTATTTTCAAACTTGCAAATTATAGAAGACTGAGATGAGGGACATGTCTATTCCTAAAGTAATGGAATAAAACTACAAGCATGCATAAACCTGTAATTTGTTCTTTTAAGAAACAATTACCCCTCTAGTAATCTATAAAAGGTAAAAGCAACTTAAATTATCACCCATTTTAAGATTACTCAGAAAGCAGTCCCATACACTCCTTAGGTAAAACGGGACAGGACTCTTATGTTCCTACATAGAAACAGTGGATATACTTACACAGAAGTAAGTTTGTAGCACATTTTAAAATCACAGTTATAATAATGTCTTTCAGCTAAAGACACTACCACATCCAGATTCTCTTGCAAACCATCTACAGACTCGGGGAGGACAGTTTCACTAGGTTTATTATACTGCAACAGAGAAAGGTAGACATGAACTCAATGAGTGACACAAATCAAATGACAGCCTCAATCTGGCTCGAGGGCTCAAGGCTGTGCACAGGGCAAGTGTGAGATTCAGAAGCTCTTAACTTCCTGCTCATTCGTCCTCTTCTCAATTAGCTGAACTCTCCTCTCAATTTTATCAACGGAATTCCAGGGTAGGAATGTGTCCGTAGGAGAAAGACACGTTTTTGGAAGCTTTTTTAGGAATCATCATTTAATTTAAGCAATCTAAATCTATTCTTGCAAATGTACTAAGGTAATAAAAATTAACTTTTAAAAATTTAGCTAGTAAAAGAACAGAGGCCAAATTTAGTAAAACATTTACATAAAGCAAATACAGTGTTTTCACTTACCTTTTTTAATTTGTTCTCAAACAGAAAGCGTAGCAATTCCTGTTCTTCAGTACAGAGCTTGCTAAGAGGTAGTGACTCAAGAAGTTCTTTTTCTTAAAAATGTTAAAAAAAAAAAATCCTCACAATATTTATGGGGGAAAAAAACATCAGCGATGAAAAATATTCTTCTATAGTTCTTGTTCTAAGTAAATCAAACTCAGAAGAGAAAATAACAAGATCAAAATGTACTAGAAAAACTAGGACAGTGGTTCCAGACCCAGGTGGTGAGAACTACCTGGAGGGCTGAGCCATGAAGCCTTTTAAGCGATGCTGCACATCACCAGATACAAGGACCACCAGGCTAGTTTCCCAGCCTCACTCTGAGTGAACAATTCTGTCATGTTGGTTGTCCTAAGCACCACAGAATGGTTAGCGGGATCTCACCTCTACCCACTAGATGCCAGTAGCAAACCTCCCACTACCATTCTCAATTTGTAAAAATCAAGAATGTCCCTAGAGGGCAAAACCACTGCCTTAGGCTAAAATGTGCTTGAGTCCCATTAATACAACATCTCCACCTTCTCTCCATTTCTTGCGTTATGTTCCCTTCGTATTACTGCTCACATACTAGGTCTATGGTTCTCAGCCCTACCTGTACCTCAGGGTCATCTGAGAACTTTAAAACATCTGACCCAGGGCCCCAAGAACAGAGATTCCATTCCACTTGCCTGGAGTCGGGACCTGCACACTGATGCTTTTAAAGTTCTTCAGGGCTTTGAGGTGCAGCCGGGTTGGGCACCTCTGAATCAGAAGCTGAGAACTCGGCTGACACTACCTTAAGTCACTTCTCAAAAAGATGGTCTTATACATCAAAACCCCTAAAGACTCTGACAGCAAGGGGACACTGTAAAAAACTGTCCTTTGTAATGTGCTTCACATTTGAAGATGCTAAGGAAGTTAAGAGGTCTATTTAAACCTGCAACATTGTCTGCTCGATTCTACAGACTTCAGAGGAAAAAAAAAATCCAAACACTATTAATTGTGCTAAACATGAAAACACTTGAGTTTCCAAACCTTCTTGGGCTGTCAACATGTGATGTGATGTTAAAAGATCAAATGCTTCAAAACAGTAGGCATCCAGCTTCAAAGCTTCTTTGTAGCTATAAGTAGCTAGGGCTCGGTTATCCAGGGCATCGTAGATCTTCCCCCGTAGGAGACAAATAGAACTCTTTATCTGTTGGAAAAATGAGGAGTCACATACTAAATCAATACTTCTAAACTTAATTTTTGATCAAGAATTATATATTACCTGAAGGCTGAGACTTTTCTTTACCTTTAAAAGGATTTGTTCCATCCCAACTGTTAGTATAAATTAAAACAGGAAAACAAAGTAAAACTAATCTTTCTTAAGCTCTCCTCACTTCAACAATCTTTATAACTAGAGTACATGTCACTGCCACTTTGTTCCTATCCTGTCTCAGAGAGGGTAATGATTGAGATAGCAAAGAGCATACAAATATTAAATCAAACTCAGTTTGATAGGCAGATCTCAGTGAAAGAAACTTAATGTAGCAACACAGCACAATGGTCATGGGCTTGTAGTACTGGGCAGACCTGAGTTCCAATCCCAGCTCTGATGCTTACTAGTGACTCCAGACAGGTTTCCTTCCCTCACGTTACTTACAAGGTCTTGTGAGAACCAGAAGGTGTAAGCACACATTAAGGTGTAGGCACAGTCGCCACTGCACTACCATTAACAAGAGGGTATGGTAATCCATATTTCAGACTGTGACCCTCAAGAAATATGTAACTAGACTTATAGATGATCCAAAGATAGGCAGCTAAAACTGGTAAAGGGCAAAGAAGATTCATCAGAAAATCCAAACCTAAAAATATCAGAGGATATAACAAGCAAATCTTAGACCTATTCAGTACCCTACGACTTGTTAAAATTTTTTTTAAAAAGTGATTTCATAAATAACACATTACAAACAAACCATGCATTTCTTAGATAAATTAACAGATAAGCAGTCCAAAAATAATAATGGTAATAACCAAGCTCCCTCAAAAATACCTTTCTTAACAGAAAAATGAATGTGCTTCTTAGCACATAAATAGATTATCTCAAGAAGGCTGTTAAAAAAAAGAAAGAAAAAAAAAAGAAAGAAAACAAGAATAACAGTCCAGATTAGTAATCTGACTGTGAACGTTATTGATTAGGCTACATTATATAACCTCTGTCAACAAGGAATTTGCGGGCAGATATGAAGTCTACAAACTAAAATATACAACATAACATAAATAGTAACACCTGACCACTCCCTGGAAGGAAGCAAACTAAGGTAATCAAGGTTTTCTGCAGGCTGCAGGTAGGCCATTGCAACACAGTAAGAAGGGGAAGGGTTAGGGCAGCCCAGGTGGCTCAGCGGTTTGGCGCTGCCTTCAGCCCAGGGCCTGATCCTGGAAACCCAGGATCGAGTCCCATATCGGGCTCCCTGCATGGAGCCAGCTTCTCCCTCTGCCTGTGTCTCTGCCTGTCTCTCTGTGTCTCTCATGAATAAATAAATAAAATCTTAAAAAAAAAAAAAAAGAAGGGGAAGGGTTGGTCCACTTGCCCAAGTAGCTTAAGGCATCAAGTATGAGAAGAAAGATACCAAGTCACCCTATTCCAGATTCAGGCATAGGAGGACATAACTACAGCTTCCAACTAAGGACTCAGAAATGCCTCAGTATGTTTTTGTGTTTCAGCGACAAATAAGTTGGAAAGCAAACTGTTTTAACATGGTGATACTCAAAGAAAAGAAGGTGGTTTTTGTTTGCCATGTCCTGTGGGTAATTCTCACCAAAGTTACTGAAGCATGCTTACTACAGTGTGACTTACCGAGGACTGTGACATTTCCCAGTCACTAGAGGGGTCTTTCATGCCACTTTCATCCTTTAAGCATTTCTCAAACAACCTTTTGTTGATTGGCTCCTCCATATCAAGAATATCAAGAGCTTGTTGATGCTCTTTTGCAGCATACTGTGTAAAAACCAGAAATACTGTTTATCACCCATGACTTCTAACACTAGATATACACATGAATACTATGTGTATATTTCAAAAGTTAATAATATATCATGCCAACTCATTACCTAAATTTAAAATGTAGAATTTAAATTTTAAAATTCTAAAACAATTTTCTTCTTGCATGTCAGATTCTAGTAAATTGAGGATATTTTATAGCAAATAATACTAAAGAAAAGAACATTTCCTCATGAAGTATTTTACTAATCTGCCAAGCCCGATCACCAGAATCCTTACACATATGTAAGGAATGCATAACATTCACATAATTAAACTCTTACCAAAGAAAATTGAAACTGAGGGCACACTTACATGGCATCTAGCTGCAAGGTAGCGACATGCTTCATATAGCTAGGAAAGAAATTATTAAAAAAGAGATCAAGATAATACATACTCCCATTCTAAAAGAAAGCTATAAGCATAAAATGAAGAAAGCAACCTTCCTAATTTGTCCTTTTACTTTTGCAGAAAACCCAAATCCAGTCTTTTTAATACCATACTCATGGTGAACCTACTCCTCACTAGCACCTAGGATTCAAAAAGGAGTAAGGATCTGCCCTCGAGGAGGTTCTGGAAGGAAGACATAAACTACATAAATTCTGAAAGAAGGGCATGAGCAATACTAGCCAATTAAACGGAGAAAAAAGTGGGTAGGTCTAAGGGACTGCAAGTAGTCAGTATGACTGGGTTCAACACAGACTGGAGAGAAATCACAGAGGACTATTAATGCATCTGATTTGACCCTGTAGATGATGGAAAATCACTTAGTGATATGGTGAGTGCTATAATCAGGACTGTGTTTCTGTGTTTTGGGAAGATCACCCTTGTGATAGTTTAAAGGACAGTTAAAAAGAGAGGGAAAGGGGATCCCTGGGTGGCGCAGCGGTTTGGCGCCTGCCTTTGGCCCAGGGTGCGATTCTGGAGACCCGGGATCGAATCCCACGTCGGGCTCCCGGTGCATGGAGCCTGCTTCTCCCTCTGCCTATGTCTCTGCCTCTCTCTCTCTCTCTCTCTCTCTCTCTCTGTGACTATCATAAATAAATTAAAAAAAAAAAAAAAAAGAGAGAGGGAAAGTAGAAGTAGGAAAGATGTTACTAGAGAGACAAGAGGCTAAGACAAAACAGACGAAAGACCTGACAAGTACGAGGAGTAATGAAACGGAAAGGAATATCCATCATTTCAGGGTTATTTAGAAAACAGAATTTTAAAAACGAAGTGACTCGGCTGGAGGGACAAAATGGAGATTAGGAATGAGAAAATGTCTCATTCAATCAGAAAAACTGAATCCTTTAAAATAATTTTGACATTGAATCTATTGACAATTTTGAAAAGCTTTGGGAAGCTTTAAAGTTCACACACTTACTTTGTCCAGTTTTCGTGACCGAAGTGCATGAGCTGCTCTATGATACTGTGCTGTTAGGTAAAGACACTGAGCCAACCAATAAATGTCCTGGGGCTCCTCTGGAAGACAAAATCACTTAATTGGTCAGAGGTACAAGGAAAACTATAAAGCCTTTTAAAATACAGAAATCAGGAAAAAAAATTTAAAGTTGTCACTTACCATGAGAAAGTGAAGCTACTTTATCTGCCCAAAATAGAGCACTTTGGTACTGTTGCTGTATTAAAAAGAAAAAAAAAAAAGTAACTGCTGTTATTTCAATAATTTTCAACAGATATCTAATATTGGACTGCTATACAATAAATTGACATCTTAATACAAAAATGGTTTACATGTACCAGGGATCTACCAATCATATCTCCATTTTACCTGCAGCTAGGTGAGTTTTGGTTCAGGGGTGCAATAAGAACATTACTGTAAGATCTTTGATAATTATAGCTCAAGAAGGTAGGATTTCTTTTCTTTGTAGAAGTTTAATACTTTGGAAAAATAGGGATCCCTAGGTGGCGCAGCGGTTTAGCGCCTGCCTTTGGCCCAGGGTGCGATCCTGGAGACCGAGGATCGAATCCCACGTCGGGCTCCCTGCATGGAGCCTGCTTCTCCCTCTGCCTGTGTCTCTGCCTGCCTTTCTCTCTCTCTCTCTCTGTGACTATCATGAATAAATAAAATTAAAAAAAAAAAAAATACTTTGGAAAAATAGATCAGTAGGTACCTAAAACACTAGAAAATTTAAACAATTATTTTGCAGTATCTGGTTAGCAATGGTTCTCAGTTCTTGAGTGCCAACTAGGTACTGTGTAGCCAGTCAATCTGGGAAGAGGAATGCTTCCAGAATGGTTACAACTCTGCTCACTGTAAAAAAAAAAAAAAAAAAAAAAAAAAAAAAAAAAAAACCTCTGCTCACTTGTAGGTGCCCCCAAGGGTGGAAACCAGGCAGGCTCCTTCCTATTCAGTCTGCAGGGCCCGAGGGAAAGTGCTCAGGGCATTTGCTCCATTTAACTGACTTGCCAAAATACAGCCTCCAGTGTACGGCAGGCATCTGGCAGCATAATCTCAGATTCACTCCAAACATCTCACATCAAATATGCTTTTCCCTCCCCTTCTTGGTTTCCAGCTTATTTGGAGGGTATAAGCTTGACAAAACCTAAGTGCTGGAATCACTTCTTAAACACTGCTGCTGTTCATTCAAGGGCAGTGCAGGGAATGCAGATATTGTTAACATGAATTTTTAAGAATACTGACCCCACAAAACACACTTATTTGTATTTTTATTCACTTAAGTCCTGCCAAATAAGAATCACAACTAAACTTCTCAAAAATGTTCATTAACCAGCTAAATTCAAAGGCCAGCCTACACCTTGCAGCGAGCACTGTGTTACGGAGCAGCTACTTTGTGCCCAGCAGGGAGGCCAGCTGCAGGACTCGGCACGTGCGCGGCTGACGGTCCCTCATCCACAAGGCGGGGGGCGGGGGCGGGGGGGGCGGCTGGGGAGCTGTGGGGCTGGGGTGATGGGGAGTGCGGGTGCGGGGCTGGGGGGCTGGGGGCTGGGACCCGGCAGGGCTGAAGAGCTGGGGGCTGCGGTGCTGGGGGCCGGGGCCTGCGGGCTGGGGGCTGCGCCCCTCCTTTGGAGAGCTTTACCCCGGGTCCAGGGCCCAGGCCGGGTGGGACCCGGCGCCGCCGAGACCGCGACGACAGTCACCCCCGCGGGCCAGGGCTCAGAGCGGACCGGCCTCCCCAGCCCCGGGGCTCCCCCTTCCCGGTCGGCGGCCCACCTGGTCCAGGTACTGCCGGACGCGCTTCCGCAGCCGCTCCAAGTTCATGGCCGAGCCCCTGCACCCGCAGCCTCCTTCCCGCTCCCCGCCCGGCCCCGCGCGGCCCCAGGGCTCTTCCGCTCCCGCCGGACCCCGCCCCGGAAGTCCTCCGCACACGCGTCCCCTCTAGCGTGGAAGCCGGCGTCGAGCCGTTGGTTCCGAGGCGCCCCTTCGGCCCCCAGGTGGCCGGAGTTCCGGGCTAAGCCCGGGCGCGCTGTCCTGCGGCGGAACCCCGGGGGCACGGGGCTGTGGCCGAGTCCGGGAGCCGAGAGCGAGTCGTGCCGGGGCGCCCTCGGGCCGCGAGGACGCGGTGCCCACCAGCGGCGGGGCCCCGAGACCGCAGACGCTGGGCTGCCTCGGCGCCCCCTGCGCCCTCTGCGCCCCTGCGGCCCCTGTGCCCTCTGCGCCCTCTGCGCCCCTGCGGCCCCTGCGCCCTCTGCGGCCCCTGCGCCCCTCTGCGCCTGTGCCCTCTGCGCCCTCTGCGCCCCTGCGGCCCCTGCGCCCTCTACGGCCCCTGCGCCCTCTGCGGCCCCTGCGCCCCTTGCGCCGGCTGGAGGCCCCAGGCCTGTCGGGGCAGAGCCCGCGCTCGTTGCCGTTTTGGGGCCCTGGGCGAGGCCCTCCTTGCCGGGCTTCCAGGGGCATCACGTCCGGTCTGTTCTTCACCCATTGGGGCGAAGTTCCCGAAGGAGGCAACCCGCGGAGACGGTGGAGCGGCGGCGGGCAGGGGTGCGGATGGGTGTCGGGGAGGAGCGGGGCAGGGGTGCGGTCGAGGTCGGGGTAGGGCCTCGGGAAGGGGTGCGGACGGGTTCGTGTGGCCGCGAGGCTGGAGACGGGCCTGCGAAGGAGTCGGAAGCGGGAGCTGGACAGGAAGCTTCACCCGCCCTGCCCGCGAGCCTTGCCCTGGGGCCGCCCGACGTGTGCCCGTGTGCCCGTGTGCCCGGACAGAGGTCTTCGGCCTCCTGCAGGGGAGCCCACGTGGGCGCGCGAGGAGGGAGCAGGCGCGGGGAGCGCGGACCACGAGGAGCTCCCGCCCGCCGGAGGTGGACCGGGTGTGAGCAGCCTTTCCTCCTAACGACGCTGCAGTTTTAAAATAAAGGCAATGCACTCTCATTACGAAAGAAAGAAAAAGAAAAGAAAAAAAAGAAAAGAGAAAGAAAAAGAAAGAAAAAAAAAAAAAAAAGAAAAGAAAGAAAAGAAAGAAAGGAGGGAGGCGAAGAGAAAGAAGGACGACCAAGAAAGAAAAAGACCAACATCACGACAAAGACCGCTACAAAAACACCTCAAAACGAAGCCCAAGCAGCAACCCCAAAGACCGCGCGCCAGAACCTTGTTTGACCAGTGACGCGTACCTCCCCACTTCCGTTTCCACTCCCCAAAAAAAGAAAGAAAGAAATTTAACGTAATTGAACGAACCACACATGAAGTCAGAAGATAAATTGGAAACCTGTCGTAAGATGCTCATTTCCTTTAGATGCAAACGCACTATAAAAAGACCAGAGGCTCAAGAAATGAAATAGGCAAATGGGTGAAAATACAGTTCACAGGGAAAGAAATGCAAATGGAGTCTAGATAAATGAAAGAAATCTTAACTTCATAATAATAAGAATTAAAATTATAGTAGGATGCCACTTCTCACACAACAACAAAGATCAAAATATTGGTGACGCTTTGCTGCTTGGAGCGTGAGGGAACAGACTCCCTCACATATTAATTTTTTCAAGTGACGTTGGTCTACTGTCTGTGGTGAGCAAGTTGAATGTCTTCCAAAACTAAATATGTGCATACTCTGCTCTAATGCTTCCGCTTCTGGGAAACACCTCCTAGAGATACATTTTTCACATGTGTAGAATGATCCGCTTTTTAAGGATAACCATTATAGAGCTGTCTGTCAAAATAGAAGGTTAGGAACAATTTAATAATCTGACAGGTAGAAACCCATTAAAGAAGTCACAATGTGCTCACATAGTGGAATACCCTGCAACTGCTTATAAGAACAAGGCACGGGTGCCTGACTGGCTCAGTCAGAAGAGCATGGAACTCTGGATCTCAAGGTCATGAGTTAAAGCCCATGTTGGGTAGAGAGATTACTTAAACTTCAAAATATATAATGAACAAGGCAGTTCTGTGTATGGATATGGAACAATCTCCAACAAATACTAAGGGGGGCAAAGCAAGGCCTAGGAAAGTGTTTCTCATATGCATCCATTTGGGTAAAATAGGAAACTAACCAAAGAATAAGTAAGAAGATCCTTTAACCCTGGAAGGACAAATTAGAAACCTGGCACAGTGCAGTGCCTTCCAAGATGACCACTGGGAGCTGTGAGGAACTGTGAGAGAGGATTTTCCCTAGATATCTTGTTGTGCCTCTAGAATTTCTGACCATGTACATATATTACGTTTTAAAGGTAGATATAATCGTTATAAAAGCCTAAGAAAGAAAGAAAATGCAGAGAAAACACCAAAAAAATTGCAGAGAAATGAAAACAGCATAAAACTTCCTATAAAGCATCCCTTTCACTCAAAAATTCTTAGCACTTTTGTGAGTAATCTGCCATGTCCTTTTCTGTGCATACACATACACTGGTAACATGTTGAAATTTCTATATCTTTCCCTTCTCTTCACCTCTTCCCAGAAATAATCACTGTCAATTATTGCTGTACACTGTCAATTATTGTCATACTTTCTGTACTTTTAATGTACAAATATCGCTTTTCTACAAAAAAAGGGATGATATGACATATAATTATTCTGAGAATTGCCTGGTTCACTGGTATACATTAGAGATCTTTCCCTGTCGGGACCTCCTTTTATCTTTTCAACAACTAAAAAGTGTGTTATGTCATATTCATTAGACCAGGCTGGGTTATGACGCCATACAAACTAATCCTTCAAGTCACACCTAAGTGGCTGTGTTGGTTACGATTATGTGTCATTGGGATGCCTGGGTGGCCCAGTGGTTGAGCGTCTGCCTTTGGCTCAGGGTGTGATCCTGGAGTCCCAGGATCGAGTCCCACATCGGACTTCCTGCATGGAGCCTGCTTCTTCCTCTGCCTATGTTGCTGCCTCTGTGTGTGTCTTTCATGAATTAAAAAAAAAAAAAAAAAAAAAAAGATCATGTGTCAATTTGACTGGAGCATAGAATGCCCATATCTTTGGTCAAATGTGATCCTGGGTTTGTGAGGTGTTTTCGATAAAATTAATATTTGAATCAGTAGGCTGAGTAAAGCAGATTGCCCTCCCTAACGTGGGCCTCATCTAATTCATTAAAGGCCTGAATAGGACAAAAACGTAGAGTAAGAGAGAATTTGGTCTTCACCTAACTGTTTGAGTGGAGACATTCATTGATCATCTGCCTTGGGAATCAGACTCAGACTGGGACTCACACCATTGACCCTCCCAGGTCTCCAGCTTGCCGACTCCCAATCTCAGGACTTCTCAGCCTCTGTAACTGCATGAACCAATTCCTTATAACAAATCGCGTATGTAAACACGCACACTCCTCTCTCCTACTGGTTCAGTTTCTTGGGGAAACTCAGAGCAATACAATGGCCATTTCAGTTAAGGAGTCTTTGAGGTCCCCAAGCTGGGCTTATGTGTCCCTCCTATACTTTTTATAACACTGTATTTTCCTTTTTTTTTTTTTTAATTTTTATTTATTTATGATAGTCACAGAGAGAGAAAGAGAGAGAGGCAGAAACATAGGCAGAGGGAGAAGCAGGCTCCATGCACCGGGAGCCCGATGTGGGATTCGATCCCGGGTCTCCAGGATCGCGCCCTGGGCCAAAGGCAGGTGCCAAACCACCGCGCCACCCAGGGATCCCAACACTGTATTTTCTTTTTTTTTTTTTTAATTTTTTTTTAAATTTATTTTATGATAGTCACAGAGAGAGAGAGAGAGAGAGAGGCAGAGACACAGGCAGAGGGAGAAGCAGGCTCCATGCACCGGGAGCCCGATGTGGGATTCGATCCCGGGTCTCCAGGATCGTGCCCTGGGCCAAAGGCAGGCGCCAAACCGCTGCGCCACCCAGGGATCCCCCAACACTGTATTTTCCTCGTAGAAACACAATCGTAACTACCTGTTCATTTTTCCATATCTGTGTTCTTGAAGGTAAGTACTGTGGGACAATGTAAGGAGAGGAAAATAGAATTTCCTCAATTAATCAAACCACACTTGGGTATTCAAACATTTGGCAGAGTTCTAATTTTGTTTCCTAATCTTCAATTAGTCCCTGAAATGAGTCTCATCAGACTAGTGTCAAGGTGTTGGCAGGGCTGTTTTCCTTCTAGAGGCTCTAAGGAAGAACCCAATTCCTCAGCTTTACTAGCTTCTAGAGGCTGCCTGCATGACTTCTTTTTCTTTTTCTTTTTTTGTATGGCTTCTTTTTCTATCTTTAAATCTCTCTGACTCTGACCTGGTCTCACTTATGATGATCCTTGTGATCACCTTGCACCTACCCAAATAACCCAGAATATTTGCTTTATTTAACAACCTTACCTGAATCACCTCTGCAGTCTTTTTGCCATTTGAGGTAACACTAACTAGATCAGGAATTCAATATCTTTGGGGCTGTTCTGCCCTCCACCCTACCTAACCAAGTCACCAACCGAAAGGTATGCCTTTATTACAAGAGTCAGAAAATATGGGTGGATCCGAGAAAACCCACCCTTCCGCCTTGAAACCAACTCAAAGTACGTAGACTACCCCTCCAAGGACCATCTCATCTCTTCTTTTCAACACCATAGCCAGTAATTTACCCACTTCTTGCTGGAGGATAGCCCTGTGGTGGTTCAGATCTTGGGTACGTTTCTCAACCTCTCTGTGCATCGATTTCTTCATTTGTAAAATGGGGATGATAACAGCTCACACTTTGTAGGGATACATACAAAGATTCAATGAGATAATTTAAAGTGCTAGGATCTCGCTGAACATACTGTAATTATATATATATATATGGCATTACATTCCATTGCATTACATTTTTAATGGCAATTATTAGTAGTGGGAGTAGTAGTAGTCTTGAAAGCAAGTCTGAGGAACAGAAAGTAGCAGCGTAGAAATTTATCTTGGCCATTTCCCAGGTCCATCTCAAAATTGGACACTTTACTCCCGTGTCATTTGAAGTCTCTGAGCCATGACAGTTCTGGTTTACTTTCTGGGCTATTCCACTCTATGTAACAGCTAAAAAGTAGTGACCAAGCTGCCAAACAAACTCAGATCGGTCTGGAGTTTTTCTGTTGTGATAAGGCTGGCCAGGTGACTTTTCAAGTTTAGAGTCTTTATTGAACATTTTTTTGGAAAGATTTTATTGATTCATGAGAGACACAGAGAGAAAAAGGCAGAGGCACAGGCAGAGGGAAAAGCAGGCTTCATGCAGGGAGCCTGATGTGGGACTCGATCCTGGGACTCCAGGATCACGCCCTGGGCCAAAGGCAGGCACCCAACCACTGAACCACCCAGGCATCCCAAACATTTTTTATTAATATATATGTCCCAGTTACATATTTGAGATGAATAACAAAATCACAGATAGAGTCTAAAAATTTCTCTCTATCAAACTCATTTCTAAAAAGACAAAATAGTGAATTCAGTTTGGGTTACAAGCCCTTATTAGCACCACGCTCTAACCAACTGAGCTAACCGGCCACCTGGGTTACAAGCCCTTAGTAACTAAATCACTTTGCTGTTTCCCAGATGTGTTGAAGTGCACACATCTTATTCCATTCTGCACAGCCAGGCTCTCCCACTGTCTTCTTGTATTAAAAGCTTTGCTGCAAAGAGACTTCATAGAGTACACACATACCCTTGAAGGTACAGTTTATCCTTTTCCCCCCACCTTGTTCTTTCTTGCTCTTGAGGGCAGCTCCAGTGTCCTCTCCACTTTCAATCAGGGGATTGCTGAGACATCTGACTATCTGAAGAATCTGAACCATGGACCATTTCTTTTCAAAGTCCTCAAGATCTTTAAGTAGTAACCAATTTCTATAGGAGGCTTCTCCACTTCCTTTTTTTTTTTTTTTTTTTTTAAGAGGTCAAGAATTACTTTAATATTTTTTTTCTTAAAAAGTTTAAATGGCAACACAACCGTAAAGTTGGTACATCACAGAAACAAAGGTCTTTGCAGGCAACACTGATTGGGAATAGCAAAACACTTGGGTGGTGAAAAAAATGAGACTCTAAATTATATACAATCGTAGCTAAGGGTGATATTGAAAAACAGTCTTATTTACTGTGACTCAAGATTTAACTTGCCATTATCTATTGCTTATTTATTCAGGGTTGTAAATAATACTTATATAGAGACATAGAGATGTGTAAAAATGAAACATTGTGAAAAAAATACAATTTTTCAATTTCATATGAAACTCAAAGTATAAGTTTTGTCCAATATGGAATGTACCTACATTTGTTTATATCAGGGCTCTAAAATCCATTTAAAAATTGTTTTTTGTTTTTAAAAAAGAAAACAGCTAACCCACCATGCAAGTTCACTGTATATCTTGCTTGCTCAAAATGAGCATTTTCAGGTGAGGTCTGTTTTTTTTTTTTTTTTTTCTGCCCAAAGTCTAGTATGATTCTGTAGAAGTTGTACTGGCCCAATGGTGGTAAGAGTTCCCATGAAGAGCCTGATGGCAGCATCTGGATGAGAGGCAGTCTGAGTAATGCCAAGTGAGTAGAGAAGAGGGAGGTAAGAGCCCAAATCCTTATGAAGGATGACATTCAGTTGTTAAATTTTAAGGGGTACCCAATGGCTTTTTCCAGGCACTCGACTAAAGAGCCAGCGGAAAGAAAATCCCTCTCTACTTCTACAAATTTGATATAGATGGATTTGGGGGAAATTCCGGGATCCACGATACAGTTCTGAGATAAAAACCCATTAATACCAACCACTTCCAAAGTACCTCCCCATGTAGCATGTTATTCCCCTCACAGCTTCCTGTGTTGTGGAGCATCAGCCTCACCGTGGAGAATGGGCTCTGAGTCTCAGAGATTGGATGCACTTGGCACCAGGGTACTGGCTCACTCTGAATCTTGAGCTTGCAGGACATTCCCCAGGAGGCACAGGCAGGGTACTTGCTATTGTAAAATGACTGTGAGTCTCAGAATGTTCTAGTTACTATCATTTCTCATTTCAAACATTGTTGCTGGAAGTATTTATAAGCCATATCAGTTGGCTTTACCAAGTTAGTAAGTGTAGGAGGGGAAACACAATGATGGAAGGTCTAACTCAAGGAGCATCTGGCCAGATGGTGAACTTGTCAGCTATACAAGGGGTTATACATCCCCCTCCTCCCATTATTCCTCCTTCTCCTCCTTCTTCCTCCTCTTCTTTTTCCCCTCCTTCTCCTCTTTCCCCTTCCTCCTCATCCTCTTTCTCCTCCTCCTTCTTCCTCCCCTTTTCTCCTTCTTCTTCCTCTCCTTCCCCTCCTCTTCCTCTTCCCCCTCTTCCTCCTCTACCTCCTTCTTCCTCCTCCTCCCCTTCTTCTCATTCCTTTTCTTCCTCTCCTCCTCTCCTCCCCTTCCCCTCCTTTTCTTCCTCCTCCTCCTCCTCTTCCTTCTCCTTCCACGGTGTTAGTAAGAAGGTGGCATGCTTTCCCTCACCTGATGCTTTCCCTCACCTGATGCTTCATAGCCAGGCATGTAATCCTGAGCCTTCACGGGCCCTGGAGTACCTTGGCCCAGTCAGCTACTTCATGGCACTTTGACT
The DNA here is from genome assembly GCF_011100685.1 of Canis lupus familiaris. NCBI lineage: Eukaryota > Metazoa > Chordata > Mammalia > Carnivora > Canidae > Canis > Canis lupus. The sequence continues at coordinate 61,435,793 of NC_049243.1, read as the reverse complement.
ACATTGGAATCCTACCACAGAAAGAACAGTACTTTTTTCTTTCTGGAATAACAGTTTAATCAGGATTTGAATTTGTTAAATTTGTTTTCCCTGCCTTTCACATTTCATCAGATCACCACCTGTGGACTTTCTAACCACCCTATTCATCTTCACAGTTCTAATCAAGGATGTGAAGTAAAATGGTATCCAATACCCATGGTGTTCATTGGACTCAGCACATGCAGGGATAGTTGAATTATTTTAGGTAGCAGCAATTTAAAAAGATATACAACCAGGGAGGGTATGTGCTGGTGTTGGGCACAATCTTCCCTCCACTTTATCCCTCATACCTATACCCGTGACCTAAATGCACCAGTCAGGCGTCACTGCTCAGGTGTCTCAGGGTATAGTAAAGGCCAAGGAACAGCTAGAGACTGTTTGCAAGGGCCAGCAGAGTGACATGGGGCAGTGGGAAAGATGGCTTACCCTCAAATAGTCTGCTTTTCTACAGGAGTAAGTCTCACTGTCTTCAAAATGGGACGATGAAGAGTCATGTATAGAAAGAGAACAGGTTACTGAGGTCACCAATCAAGTCACAAATTATATTAGATAGTAATACATTTTCATTCAAGGGTTTCTAAACCCCTAACCCAAGATTTTTTCTGGTGTCTTAACTAGTCTGAAGTCAGCCAAATACTGGGGAACAGCTGTACATTGATATTTGTATGCAAGTCTAAATTTTGTGAAATTTCATATACATAAATCTGTCTTGCTGTTTTTGTTTCTGTTTTATGATTCCTTTCTTAAACTGCCCATGGAATACAGTCAGGAACTCAAGGCATGGATTTTCAGTATGACCAGAATATTAAATATCTCAAGTAGTTTCTCAAGAATTTAAATTCTCTGAAATAAAGAGAGAACAATAGTCTTATTCATTGGATTGAAAAGTGTGACATTGTTACCACAGGAGAGTAATTTAAGAATTGGTAGACTCTTATTGGCTGAAATTGGAAAATACTGAGGCTTTGAAAGGATATAAATTTATTAGAACACCAATGATTTGCAAATATCTCTCTTGTCACTTTGCATGACAATGTTTTTGAAGATTTTATTTATTTATTCATGAGAGACACAGAGAGAGAGGCAGAGACACAGGCAGAGGGTGAAGCAGGCTCCCTGCAGGGAGCCCGATGCAGGACCCTATCCCAGGACCCCAGGACGCCCTGAGCTGAGAGCAGCTGCTGAACCACTGAGCCACCCAGACATGACAATTGTACAAATTTGGAATTAACCAAACTTCAAGTCTCCACTCATTATGGTTTTGATAGAGTGGGCAGTTAGTTAGACATTTGCTAGAGGCAAAGAAGGTGATAAGTAGATGATATATTAGAAGATATTAGATGACACAACATCCTGACTCTGGTTTTTCACATTCTGGCCTCAGAGCTTCCAACACCCCAGGGCTGTAGCCAGAGAGCCACAGGTGCAGAACAAGAGCTCTACTCTTCCACCTCTGACCTAGGGTGACCTACAGCTTCATTATCATATGTTTGCACTGTGGTTTTGACCCATTCTCCCCCAGACAGACGGCCTTGACAGTTCAGCAAGAAGCTTGTAGGGCCAAATACTCACCTCACAACTGGTAGGAGGAGGTGGAAACAACCTAGTCGGAGACACCCCCCTTCTATGACCCATAACCTCTGCAAATGGAAAAAGAAAAGACACCCCCCTGCACTCCCCACCTCTGGGCCTGCCTGATCTCACACCCTAAGTGTTCTGTCCTTAATGAACTGCTTTGTGCTTGTTACCTTCCTTCTGGCTGGTTCCCCACCCCCACCCCACCCCCGATGTCTATTGTCATGCAAATCTTTCATGGGGAATCCAAGAACCAAGACCTCCATTCTCTCCTACTGGTAACATTTTCCTGTGTCATGCTGGGTTTGCTGCAGGCTTCCTAAGCATCTACACCAAACAGCTGGTTAGACATTGGTCAGCTGGCTCTTTGTAAGCTCTGATGAGCTGTCAGTGTCTCCAGCAGAGCTAGGCAGTGGTAGTTTGGAGTGCTACCTGCCCAGATGCCAGGGCCCCAGGAAGGCTCCATGTGATAATGCAAGAATCCAGTTTTGTTTTCCTGAGGAGAAAACAAAATCTTCTTAGTTAATAAGTATCATTTAAATTAATCTCCATATAGATAAATAATATTTGATAAATAAATGTTAACTTAAATTGACATTTTATGTTGGCTCATAAATGTACAGCCTTATGATACCTGCTCTGAGACCCTTGCAAGAGTAACTTGCCTGCTCAGGATCACAGAGCCAATCACCACAAAGCCACAGCTAAAAGGTGGATATAAGGACAACAATGACTTCTGTTGTCTTGTCCACTAGCGACTCTAAGTGCGGTTAATGCAAGTTCTGAAAAAAAAAAAAAAAATGCAAGTTCTGGGGGAAATAGTTTAGGGTAAATGATCATTTCAGAATCTTCAGAGTACTGCTGACTGCTTCTGGGACCTGTGCTCACTTGAGCACAGGGAAATTGATAACTTGTTCATTGTGACACTCTAACAGCTGAGTGTATGAGTGTATGCAGTATGGTTGAGCATGTTTCCATCATGGAATACTATTGGTTCGTTTATTATTTTATTCAGTTGGTCAAAGTTAGGCCACATGATTGGGGGCACATCACATATGCATGTCAGTGGGAATCAAGGTAACTCATGCCCATAGGACTTGACAGGAACCTTACCAGGAACTACTGTCTGTGCTCAGGAGTCATTCTGCTGGGGAGCTGGGTCTGATGTGTGGGAAAATAAACAGCATCATCACACTTGCAGAGAGAGAGAAGATCTTAACAGGAAGGTCCTTGGACAATTTGGAAGTGCCTCATGGTTTGAGCCTCTTGCCCATCTGGGCATCTTGGCTCAGGAGCTAGAGCCACAGTTCCAGGGAGCACCAGTAGTGACCACCACTTCTGCACACATCCATTGGTTTTCCGCTAAGGGTTTCAGGGGACCATAGCTGGTCCAGGACTTCATTTCTGTGCGAGTCTCTGGCCTGACAGGCGATTGATCAGGCTAAGGACATCAGAAGGTCGTCATGAGGTCCAGAACTCCGAGCCTAACAGCTCCTAGGGTTCTTTCTGTTTCAGCCACTGTTTGGAAGGTTAGTACTGCTTGTGGTTACCCCTAATCTACTTATGAGTAGATTTTATGAACTCTTATAAAATTTACTCTGGTCCTAAAATAGACTTTGAAGTTTCTGGCAGTCCCGTGTCTCACTGTCTTTGACAAAAGAGAGAGTGGCCACTGCATTGTGGAGCTGTCTCTGGATGCTGGGTGACACAGAGGAGGGGCCTAGGGATCGAGAGGGAATGAGGATCCCAAGTACAGTCAGACCCTGATGTCCCCCAGGGGAGTGTCTCCTCGATTCTGCCTGCTGCACAGATGAGCACCTCTTCTCCTGCTCATCCTCCCCATCACCCTCGCCATCCTTCCCCATCCATCGCTGTCCTCATTCATTATAGTTACAGTGATTTTAAAGCATTCCAATGTCCAATTAAATGTATAATTTAAACTAATTTGATGCACAGTGTGATGGGACAAACACATCTATTCACCTAAAAACACACCTGGTACCTTGTTTTTTCAAGTTGCCTTTAAAATAAAAGCTCCCGGGTATCCCTGGGTGGTTCAGTGGTCTAGTGCCTGCCTTTGGTCCAGGGTGTGATCCTGGAGTCCCGGGATCAAGTACCACATCGGGCTCCCTGCGTGGAGCCTGCTTCTCCCTCTGCCTGTGTCCCTGCCTCTCTTTCAGTCTGTGTCTCTCATGAATAAATAAACAAAATATTTTTAAAAATGAAATAAAATAAAATCAAAGCTCCCTAAGAGTCATGTGTGAAATAAGACCCATTCATCAACTAAAGACTCTGAGCAAAGTTCAGGGAGGTAAGGGCCAAAGTCACCCTGTAATGGGGAGACCTGTGCCATTTCTGGCAGAGAGCTGTTTCTTGAGCATGTGAAGTAAGGGCTCAACCAGGTTTGGTAGCCTTTAGAACCTGTCGGTTCCCTGGGAAGTGGTAGGTAGAAAAATGGAATAATGTTTTTATGACCAAATATCAGAGTCTCCAGCTCTGTGAGAGATAGTTTAACTTTCACAAATGGGGGTTTTTCAGCAGAAGGCTGAAGAGAGTAGGTTAATAAGATACAACTCTGAGAATAATGTAGTCATTGAGATGAGGAGCGAGACATGAAAAACAGTGGCCGTACAGTCAGGGAGGGCTACTGATTGACCTCTCAATTGCCACAGTTAAAAAGGAGATGCAGGTATGAGGGCTTGTAAGGCAAGTACGCTGTCACTGCCAAGATGCCACTTTTCTACCAAATTGAGTGCTAGACTCAACACAGCTCTGTGCCCAGTGTGAGGTTCCAGGACAGGAACATCACACCGATGGCACGCAGAAGGCCTAATGGGCAGCTGCGAGCCAGGTTCTGGCTCTGCCTTGCTCTGTGGATGAGGGGTTTGGACACGGTGAGTCATCTGCTCAATGCCACTCAGCTAATCGGTTGAGGAGTCAAAATGCATGTCCTGGTCCATCTGACTCTAGAGCTATGGTTTGAAACACCACTGTCAGAAAAGTCCTGCCTGCAAGCTGCAGGGAAGGACCTGGAATGACACTGTTTGGACACAGAAACCTGAAAGCAGACTCAACTAGTGTTGCTCAAATATACTCTCAAGGGTTTGTGCATAAAGGAATGAAATTAACTCCTTTTTTCTTTTTCTTTCTTTGTTTTTTGTTTTTTGTTTTTTAAATAAAGAATTCAGCCTAAATCTACAGTATGAGTTAAATCTAGTGAGGAGTGATTAGGTTCTGCAACATTCTAAGGAGTCCAGCTCCGTGAGGCAGGGGTCATGTCTATCTTCTTCATCTTGAATCCTGGGCCTACCCAGTGCCTGGCACATGCACTTTGTCTCAACTTAATCATACAATCTTTTTTAAAATAGTAGCTTCATTGAGTCATAATTTTATACAATAAAAATCACCGTTTTAAAGTGTATATTTGAGTAGTTTCGTTATTTTCAGAGTCATGCAATCATTACCAAATTCAGTTTTATTTTATTATTATTATTTTTTTGTATAAGTTGGGAATTTTTTTTTAAGATTTTATTTATTTGTTCATGAGAGACACACAGAGAGAGAGAGAGAGAGAGAGGCAGAGACATAGGCAGAGGGAGAAGCAGGCTCCATGCAGGGAGCCCGACGTGGGACTCGATCCTGGGTCTCCAGGATCACGCCCTGAGCCAACAGTGGCACTAAACCGCTGAGCCACCCGGGTTGCCCCCAAATTAAATTTTAGATTTAATTTTTGAATAAATGAATGGAGGTATGCATGAGTCTTTTGATCATTTTTTTCTTGAGGCATTACCTATACAATAGATGTTCATTGCTGTAGAGCAGCACAAGGGAGGTCTTTTTGGGTGTGACAGAGAAAGTAAGAATTTTCTGAGATAGTTTTGTTAACACTCAATTGGTCCAACCAAGACCCCAGATTCCTTTTATGTCTCAGGGTTGTGTGCTCTGGAGTCTGGTGTAGTTTCTCCACATGGAGGAGTTTTTATCTGTTTTATTTAGATATTTGTTCAAGTTACAATCACAGGTTTTTAAGGTAACATACAAATCCACCTGAGAATCATTAACAAATACCCAACGGCACTAAATAAGGTAATCAAGTATTAGTGGCTAGAGAAAAAAATTTAATTCAAAACCCTATAGCTCCCAATGTTACTCCTCTGTGTAACTGGTTTCCAATTACCAACTTAAGAAGTACAAACAATAGTTTTGCTGCATCATCAGGTCAGGCATATTGTGTAAACATGCATGGTTTTAGACTGCTGTCTCATGCACAACGAGTGTGATAACAGTGGGGAGGGCCTGGCTGGCCTCAGAAGCTGGCACCCCAGAGGGCGTGTGGCTTCGAGGAGCCCACGGTCACCTTGTCATTTTCCCTGCCACACTTCTCAGACTTGACTTTGTTTTCCAGTTTGTGTCTTGAGTCCTTCCCTCCCCCTTCACTTTTTGGGTTCAGGCTTGGATATGCCTTGCTAAATAGTTTCAGTTCCTATTGGATCAAAACTACATATTGGAAACAAACACTTTCCTTAGGCAAGGGCAGTAAAATATCAATTTACTAGAATGCAAAGGAAATGGTGCATTTCAATTTCATACAAATGGTATATTTCAATTTACTGACAATTCAATTTCATTTAGAATCAATCATATAGTCTTTTTTTTTTTTTTTAACATAGCAGCTTTATCAAGACATGATGTTATACCATAAAGTTTATCCTTTTAAGGTATATACTCAGGTGGCTTTGGTATATTCAGGGCTGTGCGATCATACCAAATCCAATTTTAGAAGACTTTTATTACCCTTCCCTGCCAAAAGAAAACGAACAGTATTCCTTAGCTCCTCCTCCCTAATTCCCTTCCCACAGCCCCTGGAACTGATAATCTATATTGCATCTCTGTGGGTTTTTGCATTGTGGACATTTCATATAAATGAAATCATACAATACACAGCCTTTTGTATCTGTTTTTTTTTTACAGAGTCTAATGTCCTTGAGGACTACCCACACAAAGAAGTATGTATCAGAGCTTTATTCTTATTATGATTACATAATATTCCATTGGATGGTTATATCACATCTTGCTTATCTGTCAGTTGATGGACATTTGGGTTGTTTCTACTTTTTGACAATTATAAATAATGTTGCTATGAATATCCTTGTACAAGTTTTGTGTGGGCATGTGTTTTCAGTTCCCTTGGGTATTTACTAAGCAGTGGACTTGATAGGTTATATGGTATCTTTATGCTTAACATTTTTGAACAGCCAGACCTGGCTCCTCCATTGAGCACTTACACACCTGCCAGCAGACGAGGGGAGTTCCAGCTCCCCATACCCCTCACCAACACTGGTTATGTTCTGTCTTTTGATTCTGGTCAACTAGTGAGTATGAAATGAGGTCTCATTATGGTTTTGACGTGCATTTCCGTAATAATACTGAATCTTTTCATGGGCTTGCTGGCCATTTGTGCTTCTTTTTTAAAAGAAATGTCTATTTAAATAATAGATGATCATTTATTCTTTTAATTTTGTTGTTGAATATCCTTCTAAAATGCGCTGAAGTACTTTTACACCAGTGCTTCTACAATTGCACTTTGAGACCCATTGGCTCACTGATTTGGGTGGTACAGGGTCTTCAGAATGTCACCGACCTCAGGTTCTTTGCATTTGCTTCCCTCATCCTTCTATGAAGGCTGTGCTGGAAATCATCTGTGGAGAAATCTGGATGGTAGGGCATTCAGAGAAGAGGTGGAATGGGGTTTCTTTCTCTGTTATAGGACCATCTGGACTTAGGGGAGAATTAGGCCACCTCTTCACTTGAGATAGTCCAGTTACCTGACTTTCATGGTGTATGTGGGGCTACAGTGCACAAATTGTCTAAAATGCTAGGGGTGGAATTCTTACAGTTTTGTTTATTTTCATTATATAGTTAAGATATAATCAGGCAAAGAACCCATCAAAGGATGGCCAAGATGATCACAAAATATTATCCAAACCTACCTACTAGGTCAAGGGGTAAGCTGAAAGCCATATCAATAAACACAGTAACAGATATTTCTATGGTTTGAAATAAACCACATTAAGGTTTTTTTCCAATATTGTAAATGGTTAATACCTTTCAAAAGAACCTATTGGATTCTCTTCTGGCTCTAACCACAAACCAAAAATGATAAGTCCCTATTGGGAGCTCTACTGAATGCCTGATGTTGCAGGTTCTCAAGGAACACTTGTTGAATGATGATGCAGAAATATTTCAATAATTAAATTCTGATTCCAACTATCTAAGTAAAAATGTTCCCCTATCTCTGGTTTGATACTGTCATATAAAAATTGAATAAACTTAACAAGACACCTACTTTTCATCATCCCATTTCTTTCCATATGCATTTCTACAACACGCGCACACACACATCCACACATAGCTACAGACATATCCATACACAGACACACACATCCATACACAGGCACACTCACATACACACACATTGAAATAAAATACTTGAGATGAGTCAATGACTTAAGGTACTATTTGCCTATCTCATGTTACCTTGAATGATTTCCTATGAACAGAACTTAGGGTTTGCACAAATGTTAAATGCTGTCTTTACGTTTTTTTTTTTTTTTTTCCACCTTTTGAGCCCTTTGTCTATTCACCACCCCCATCACCCTGGCAACTGCCAGTCTGTTATCTGTATCTATTAGCTTGTTTTTGTTTGTTTGTTTTATTTTTAGATTTGACGCATGAGAAGGATTGGATGGTGTTTGTTTTTGTCTCACTTACCTCATTTAGCATAATGCCCCCGAAGTCCATCCATGTTCCTGTAAATGGTTAAGATTTCATTCTTTTTTGTGGCTGAGTAATATTCTGTTGTATATGTGTGCATCTGTGTGTGTATGGAAGCATGTATGTGTGTATGGATGCATGTGTATGTATGTGTGTGCATGTGTGTATGGATGTCTGTGTGAGTGTGTATGTATTTGTGGATGTGTGTGTGTGTATATACTACCTTTTCTTTTCTTTATTTTTCACATTTTATTCATCCATTCACCTATTTATGGACACTCAGGCTGTTTCCATTTATTGGCTACTGTGAATAATGCTGCCTTGACCATGGTTTTTTTTTTTTTTTTTTTTTTTGTAACGTTTTTATTCTGTGTGGAAGATACATATGGTAAGGAAGGAAAGAAAGAAATATTTCACTACTTGCCAAGTTAATCTCAGGCACTTCTATAGTCATTTTTACTCCTTTGTTCCTGACCTGAGTTCTGGGAGGTGGTTCAAATCCTCTTCTGGGAGGTTCACTGGGCTGAGCAAGCTTGCTGCACACCCCTCTGCATAACTTGTATCAACGTTTGACTAATGCTCCCTGGCTGAGTCTCATTTGTGTTTCCTTCTCGTGTGTGTGGTTATTTGGGGCTGGGGCACTGGATTGGAGGGATACATACTTTCAGTTAACTGAGGTTCTTGTAGATTTCAGGTCAGCTAATGATTTATAACGTTTTTTAAGGTTTTAATTCCAGTTAGTTAACAGTGTAATATTAGTGTAATATTACAGTGTAATATTAGTTTCAGATGCACAATGTAGAGATTTAACACTTGCATGCAATATCCGGTGCTCATCAGGACAGGTGCCCTCCATCATCCCCATCCCTATTTCCCCATCTCCTCTGGTACTCACCAGCATGTTCTCTGTAGTTAAGAGTCTGTTTCTTGGCTAATGAGCTTTATGGGATGATTCTATAGAAATCTTATTCTCTGGGTAAAAACGGGTACCAAGTTAGCTAAGTAATTTCTCTTTGGAGTTAGGGATAAACGAGGATGAAAGTTGAAATCCTTCCTTCAAAATATTTTTGATATATTGCAAGTTAATATTTAAACTAGAAAAAAAAAAAAAAGCTGAGGCATCCAGGATTGCTGGCAGTGCAGCCATTCAGCAAATTAAGAAAGGAAGTGTTGCTTTAGGAGACACTGATTGAAGAGAAGGAGCCAGGCTCTCGGAGAGAAGAGTAGTTTTCTCTGCCAAGTCAATGAGAGGCATATTTCTGGAATCTTATTTTTATTTATTTTTTAAAGATCTTATTTATTTGAGAGAGAGGAGAGACACAGAGAGAGAGAATGGAGTGGGGAGGAGTAGGGAAAGGGAGAAGTAGACTCCCCAATGAGCAGGGAGCACGATGCAGAACTTGATTCCAGGGCCCTGAGACCAAGACTTGAGCAGACGCTTCACTGACAGAGCCCCTCAGGCATTCCATATTTCTGGAATTTTAAAGGTAAACTGTGGTGTATCCCCGCCTGTACCAGATGAGCACAAGTTGCAGGCCCGGTGGACCGGCAGGCTTCGGGGAGGGGTGCTGGTGCCCACACAGCGGGGGAAGGGGAGCTACTGCGGGTCTGGGGATCTGGGGACCGTGTCTGACCTCTGGTCCTATGAAACAGCTTGCTTCTCCCTAACACTGCAGTTTTCAATAGCTTAATTTTGGTTTTCTTTCTGAAGGAAAACCCCTCCCATAAAGTGTCCCCTTAGCCCCAGCCCACCTCCATGCTAATTCCCTGATATTGCTGAGGCTGGGAGGCAGGGGCTCAGCAGGGAAAAAGAAACTCACCCCCAGAGAAAGTTCTTCCACCTCAAAGCCATCAGGCCCAAGAGCAGGGAAGGGGTTTCTGACTGGCCTCCTTCCCTCGGCCTCTGTGCCTGTCACTCTTCCTCCTGGAAGCTGAAGGCTCTGGGAACCTCACCGGGGGTGTGCAAGCTGCCTGCGACAGAGCAATCTTTGATTTGAGACACTCAGACCACAATTCTTTCTGACCTGGGATCCAGAGGCAATGCGTTGTTTCCTTGAGCTAACGTGCTTCTCTCTCCTTGGAGGGCAGGAGGGAGGGACCGCCTCACCAGGAGGCCTGCTTCCCTAGGGTCCCGTCTTCCTCAGACCCTAAGGGGCGCCCTTTCCCAAGGGCCTCAGCTGGGACATCAAGCTGACACTGGGGCAAAGGGAGATGTTGAGATCAAGTAAAACAGTGCAGTCTCTAGGCTGTGCTGCAGAAAACCCTATTTCTAGGACCTTCTGTTTTCCCCCACTTTGTTTTACTTTATCTCAACATCTCCCTTTGCCCCAGGGCCTTATCTGTTTCCTGTTATGTAAAAAAGGAATTTCAGGAGAGTCAATGTAAATAAATGAAGGATGGATTTGAAATATAGGTTCCAAGCATTTTCTCGACATTTGCTAAAGAAAACAATATAATGGAGGAAAAAGAAACAAAACAAAGAAAAAAGCAGAAACCAGAGCAAACAGGAGACTAACATCAATACACATAAATGAATAAAACTGAAGAGAAAAGCCTCTGGGACTAGGGTTAAAAGAGAAATTATAGTCTTCTGCTGGAGGGCACAAACCTGAAATAAAATGGCACAGATGTCTGTGAACAAATGGGCCTGTGGAGACTAACTGCAGGAGGCAGCAGAGGCAGCGGCGCCAGTAAAAGGGCGGTAGAAAGGGCATGGGATGCGGAGCCCCAGGAGCCTGGGGGGAGCCCTGCCTTCCTGCTGGAGTCCCTGCCTCTTTCCCTCCTGCAGGGAGGAGGCAGGAATTCGCTGCTTACCAGCGGGAAGCGGAAGCCTCCACACTGCTGCTGTGAAATAGAAAGAGTGTGAACATTGTGAATATTTTAACTGATTTTCTTAACTTGCAATAAATTTGGAAAAAACGAACTTTGATCTCTAACTTATACAACATACAAAAATTCTATATTTATTAAATTGTATGTTAATTAAAGATTTAAAGTGAATCAAGAAAACTAAAAGTATTAGGAGAAAATATAGGACAGTATTTTTCCAATCTTAGCTGAGAGAGTCCTTTCTACGTATGGCACTAGAATCAGATCCTATAAAGGAAAATAATGGCTGATTTGGCTATGGTAAAATAAATTTACATGAAATGATAATAATGTAGCAAAAAATATTTGTGACATTGACAATAGAAAGAAGTAAATATTGATAATATAAACAGTCACGGGGATCCCTAGGTGGCTCAGTGGTTGAGCATCTGCCTTTGGCCTGTTGTGCCTGAGATTGAGAATCCGGGAAACCACCAAGGAGCAGACACTGATGCAAACACACGAGAGTTTATTTACAAGCTCGATCTTGGGTCCAAGTATACCTGACACAGCAGAGCAGGGACTTGGACCCTGAGGTGGGTTTCAGCTTAGTTTTTTGGTTTTTTTTAATAAATTTATTTTTTATTGGCGTTCAATTTGCCAACATATAGAGTAACACTCAGTGCTCATCCCGTCAAGTGCCCCCCTCAGTGCCCGTCACCCAGTCACCCCCACCCCCTGCCCGACCTCCCCTTCCACCACCCCTAGTTCATTTCCCAGAGTTAGGAGTCTTTATGTTCTGTCTCCCTTTCTGATATTTCCCACACACTTCTTCTCCCTTCCCTTATATTCCCTTTCACTATTATTTATATTCCCCAAATGAATGAGAACATACACTTGTTTGTCCTTCTCCCACTGACTTACTTCACTCAGCATAATACCCTCCAGGTCCATCCACATTGAAGCAAATGGTGGGTATTTGTCGCTTCTAATCGCTGAGGAATATTCCATTGTATACACAGACCACAGCTTCTTTATCCATTCATCTTTCAAGGACACCGAGGCTCCTTAGTTTTAAGGGCGGGTCTAGGGGACCTCCAGAAGGGGCGGAGGAATTTCTCAAGTTGTTTACATTTTGATATGGGGCTTTCAAGGGCACTGAGCTCTGTTCTTATTCTAATAGGGGGCTTTCTAGGGCCTTAAGCTGTAAGCTGTTTTCTTCCTGTAACTGAAGTAAGGTAAATTTCAACTCTTATTCCCAGGGGCCTGGGATGGCTGGACGTGTGCTAACCCTGAGCTTAAAGTGGAATGGCCTTAATTTTCTAGGCCTCCACAGGCCCAGGATGTGAATCTGAAGTCCCACGTCAGGCTCCCTGCATGGAGCCTGCTTCTCCCCCTGCCTATGTCTCTGCCTCTCTCTCTGTGTATCTCTCATGAATAAATAAATAAAAACAAATAAATAAATAGTCACTATATAGTAACAACTAGAAGGGACAACCCAGTAAAAAATGAACAGAGGGTTAATTCGTAGAAGTTGAATGGAAGGAGATTCTAAAATATATAAAATCCTGAGCGTTGATGAGACAATGAGGAATTAGGCACTTGAAGCCACTGCAACGTAGGTGCAAGTGGCTAGAGCATTTTGGAGGTCAGTTTGATAGTCTTGAAAGATTAGATGTGTGTACCTTTTGATGGAAACATTTTACTTTTAGGCACATAAGTTACAGAACTAACACAGAAATAATGAATTAGGGCATATCTATACAGAAATTACTTTATAATTGCCAAGCAGAAATGGAAAATATCTTCGTGTACTGACATGAAATTATTTCCATTGTACGTAATAGAATAAAATGAGCCATTTGCAGAAAACTGAATAGAGTTTGATCCCATTTTTATTTAAATAAACAAATATGTATTTAATGAACAAAAGCCAATGCTCATCAGCAAGTTAACAGTGATTGCTTCTAAGGAATTCAATACAAGAGAATTCCCACATTTTACTTATACACTCTACTGTTTGACGTTTTACTTTTTGCAATAAACAAATATTCATTTTGTAATTAAAAATAAAGATTTGAGGGGATCCCTGGGTGGCTCAGCGGTTTAGCGCCTGCCTTGGGCCCAGGGCCTGATCCTGGAGTCCCGGGATCGAGTCCCACATCGGGCTTCTTGCATGGAGCCTGCTTCTCCCTCAGCCTGTGCCTCTGGCTCTCTCTCTCTCTCTCTGTGTGTCTCTCATGGATAAATAAATAAAATCTTAAAAAAAAAAAAAAAGAATAAGATAATGAGAGAGAGTTTAGCTTTTAAATTATCTGGGAAACTTTTTCAAATTATTAACCTTCTTTGCCTCTCTGGACACAGTGTGCTATAGCTAATTCAGGATTGTCACGTGATTTCTTAGTGTTATTTTATTGATACTATCTTGTTATTATTTTTCACCAAATCTTTCTTCCTCAACCTAAAATCAATCAGCTGAGTTCATTTTCATTCTCCTTATAATTTTGTGTGTGTGAGGAAATGGATGAATTCATCCACTGAGTCATTGTTCAGTGTCTTCTATTATTAGGGTATGACCCTAATTTGGCAAATGTTTACAGACAATAGAATAAAATGCCCTAAAACCGTCAATGAATCCAAATATATGATAAATCTAATGAGGCAAATGGAAATTTCAAATAACTGTGGATTTAAAATGAACAAGAAACCACAGGCATCTTGTCACTGTGCATGTCTACAGTCTCCCAGGACATGCTGCACCAGTGTGCAGGTATCTGTCAGCCTGTCCCAGGCTCCTGCCACCTCTGGGCTCTGTGTGATATTGTTTCTGGGTTTGTGGTCCTTTCCAGAATGGTTTTGTTTTCTCTTTGCACTCTGTGGAGTTTCTGTTCTCTTTTCTCCCTGTTTAGACTAAAAAAAAAACCAGCACATATATTTCTTGAAATACTGACAAAGTTAAAGCCTGTGAGAGCCTTCCTTCCCACAGAGCAGGAAGGGCTCCCAGAGAAGGAGTGCTTACTCTGGCTCAGTTGTTTGACAAACATTTGGTAGCCCATCCTGCTCCAGGTCCTGGTTTGGGAGGTGCTGGGCTTTAGAAATGAGCAGCAACTCACAGCCCGGGTAGGGGAGAGGACATGCAGACACAATGAAGGTATAGAGGAGGAAATGTAGCATAGTGTAGTCAATGTGCTGGAGGTACAGGTGTGGGGATGCTCAGGGCTCCCTGAGGGCAATGGGAAGAGGTAGCAGCCAGAATTGATGCTGGGACAGAGCCCTGAAATGATGGATGTGTGAGTGGGCAGGCAAGCTGAGGAAGGACATCTCCGGTAGCAGGTGCACCTAGGGGGTTGGCTGATTCTGGAAGTCCAGGTGCAGCTCTAGGAGTTCTGACATACCTTGAGGGCAATGGGGAGCCACAGAATGGCTGTGAGGCACATTTCTCCATTTCAAAACAACCACTGTAGGGAAAGGGTGGAGAACAGGTGAGAGATAACAGGAGTGGATGGAGTGTTGTTGGGAACGCACTGCAGGGGTTCAGGTGAGGGATGTGAAGGCAAGAGGCAGGGCAGCAGGGTGGTGGGGACAGGAGGAAGCTGGCTCCCATAGGCTATAATGAGTGGAGGAGCCAGAGGTGGATGGTGGAGCACAGATTTCAGGTAAGTGGCTGGGTGGATGTGGGGAGAGGTGTTAAAATAGGGTGCACAGTTGAGCATCATCCTCACCAGGGGCAGAACATTCATAGCAGTGTTTCATTGATAACAGATTGCTGTGCATCATTGTATATGCCACCAAGAAAGAGAAATTGCCTTCAGCAAAACCATGCCATGCCTTACACAGAAAGATGCCTTCCCACCTCAGAGCCATTAAGGGGTGTGTGTGTGCATGTGTGTGTCTGTGTGTGTGTGCGTGCCAAGGGCTAAAGACTTGGTGTGTGAAGGAACCTGCAGCAGGGGAGTGGTGTGCAAAGAGGGCAAGGGTCGGAGGGGTCTAGCCCTGGAGGGTGGTCGGGAGACAGGAGGCCATGATGGGACAGAAGAAAACAATCAGGAGAAAGAAGAGTGAGAGGCAGGAAAGAGCTGCAACTAGAGAGGAGCGGGGCTCCAGGGCACATGCAGCAAGAGCGCCATGCACCGCATCCAGCAAACAGGATGCACACTTCCATAGGTCACACAAGAAAAAATCCCAACAATAGTACTCAACACTAAAACAGCACTGGAAGGAGTCTGTGTGAGAACGGTGTGAAAAGTGCATTTCCGCAGCGGGGCCTTCACACTTACCTGCTGGCTGACAGCTCAGGGCCTGCGCGCCTTGGTGGTGGGGCCGTGCTTCGGGAACATGAGATGAACACGCTAAGTGGCCTTCAAGAAGACATTTTAGTGAGGTGTAAACATTCTTTTCATTTAACATTAGGTGAAAAAATTCAGGATATGATTATATATGAGGAACAAGTCTATTTATACTCAAGACATTTTAACATGGGCAGCCCGGGTGGCTTAGCAGTTTAGCGCCGCCTTCAGCCCAGGGTGTGACCCTGGAGACCTGGGACTGAGTCCCACATCAGGCTCCCTGCATGGAGCCTGCTTTTCCCTCTGCCTGTGTCTCTGCCTCTCTCTGTGTCTCTCATGAATAAATAAATAAAATCTTAAAACAAAACAAAACAAAACAAAAAATAAAACAAAAAAAATAAAACAAAACAAAACATTTCAACATGCACAGAAATAAAACTATGAGAAAATGCAGACAAATATACAAAACTTATTATCTCCAAGTGATGGAATTACACATAATTTTACTTTTTATTTATAATCTCTGATATTAATGTACATTACATTCTTTTTTAAAAATTATTTATTTATTTATTCATGAGAGACACAGAGAGAGGCAGAGACACAAGCAGAGGGAGAAGCAGGCTCCCTGCAGGGAGCCCGATGTGGAACTTGATCCCAGGACCTCAGGATTACCCCCTGAGCCAAAGGTAGATGCTCAACTACTAAGCCATTCAGGCATTCCCAGTCTCTTAAATTATGTATAAAATAAGATTTGGAGTTTCAAATTTCCAATAATACTAGCTTTGATATTTGACCATGTATTTACTATTATTGAGATCTTTAGTTCTCCATATGGTTTTGATTCACTGTATAGTTACTAGTAATTTCACCCTAAAGGACTCCCTTGAGCATTTCCTGTGGGTCAGGTCTAGTGGTAATGAATTCCCCCAACCTTCATATATCTGGGGATGTCTTGATTTCTCCCTCACTTTTGAAGGACAGATTCAGGATGCTGGATAGAGGATTCTTATTTTTTTTTTTTTTTAAGATTTATTTATTCATGAGAGACACAGAGAGAGACACAGGCAGAGGGAGAAGTAGGCTCCATGCAGGGAGCCCGATGTGGGACTTGATCCATGAACTCCAGGATCACGTCCTGCTTGGGCCAAAGGCAGATGCACTTAACCACTGAGCCACCCAGGTGTCCCTAGATACAGGATTCTTGATTGACATTTTTTTTCTTTATTTGAGAGAGAGAGAGTGAACATAGGAAGGGGGAGGGGCAGAGAGAGAGGGAAAAGCAGACTCCCCTTTGAGTAGGAATCCCACATGGGGCTCGATCCCAGGACCCTGAGACCATGAGCCCAAGGCAGCCCCTTAGCCAACTGAGCCCCCCCACGTGCCCCAGACATGTTTTTTTTTTGGCACTCAGAATATATCAGACAACTGCCTTCTGATTTCTGAAGCTTCTAATGAGAAATCTGCTGTCTCTGTGCTGAGGATCAGCCTGAGGTGTAAACTTAATGTCTTCTTATTTCTTTTCTGGGTCTTTTTCAAAAAGGTGTAGGTGGTGGCTACTTTTTCATAAAGACCCAGAAAATGGTCTTTTAAAGGGCGCTTTCTAATTTTCCATGTATGTAGTTGTTTTTGAATGTCCTAGTCTTTAATGTCTGAGGAGTAGGTAGAGAAAGGACATGGGTCCTTTCAATTGCCTAGAAGTCACTTCAGCAGGACAGTGGTCTTATAACAATGAGGAGAGGTGCAACACATCTTCATCTACGCATCATGATCAAAAGCAGGAATCAGTGATCACAACATAGACCTGATATTTGGAGGTAAGGATCCTTTGTTTACCTACTTTGGCTCTCACAAACTGCTCTAGGAACACATGTACTTATGAGTCTGTGGGTGGGCAATGGGTAGCTGTACCCTGCTAAGAGCTGACAGTGACTGAAATTAACCACGATTTTACACATAAGCCTTCCTCCTGGGAGTTATAGCTTTCAATAAACTCCAGAGTTCCAAAGTAGTTACTTCATACAGATTTGCTTGTGCAGTTGTCTAGGTGGAGAGATAGATTCCAGGCTATCTTCCTAGCAATGAACTTTATTCAGCATTGTAAGGCCTGTTCTTTTAATGTGAAAATCTCCTTCTAGATCTCATGTGAGTGTTGTGGATATATGTAACCACCAGCATGGTCAATGAGAACATTTTCATCACCCTCAAAAAGAAACCTTGTACCTTAAAAAAAAGAGAGATTTATTTATTTATTCTTAGAGAGAGAAAGAGAGAGCAGGGTGGAGGGGTAGACGGGGAGGGCAAGAAAGAATCTCAAGTAGACTCCCTGCTGAGTGGAGAGCCTGACTTGGGGCTCAATTCCACAACCCTGAGATTATGACCTGAACTAAAATCAAGAGTCAGGCACTTATCTGAGCCACTCAGGAGCCCCAGAAACCTTGCACCCTTTAACTATCAACTCACTGTCCTTCCATGCTCCCAACCCCAAACAACCACTAATCTACTTTCTATCTGTGGATTTACCTATTCTGGACATTTCATATAAGTGAAATCATATGATATATGGTCTTTTGGGACTGGCTTCTTTCTCTTAGCATAATGTTTTCAAGGTTCATCCATGTTGTAGTATTTTCTATACTTCATTCCTTTTATTTTATTATTTATTTTTTAAAAGATTTTATTTATCTAAGAGAAAGAGTAAGAGGGAGCACAAGTGGAGGGGAGGGGTGGAGGGAGAGGGAGAAGCAGACTCCCTGCTGAGTAGGGATTCGGATGTGGGGTTCCATCTCAGGACCCCGGGATCATGACCTGAGCTGAAGGAAGATGCTTCATCGACTAAGCCACCCAGCTGCCCCAGTATTTCACTCCTTTTTAATGGTTGGATAATCTTCCATTGTATGGGTATACCAAATTTTGCTTATTTGTTTTTCTTTCTTTCTTTCTTTCTTTCTTTCTTTCTTTCTTTCTTTCTTTCTTTTTTTTTTTTTTTTGTTCATTTGTTTTTCAACTGATGAACATTTGGATTATTTCTACCTTTTGGCTATTATGAATAATACTGCTGTGAATATTCATATACAATTTTACTTGTAGACATGTTTTCATTTCTCTTATGCATGTATCTAGCAGTGGAATTACTGAATCATATGGTAACTCTATGTTTAAACATTTGAAAAACTGCCAGACTACTTTCCACAGTGACTGTACCATTTTACATTCCCGGTCACAGTGAATGATGGTTCCAAGTTTTCCACATCCTCACCAACACTTGTTATTATCTGCCTTTTATTCTTGTGGGTATAAAGCAGTATCACGTTGTGGTTATGACTAGCATTTCCACAATGACTAATAATATTGAGAATTTTTTTCATTTGCTTATTGGCTTTTTATAGATCTCCCTTGGAGAAATATTTATTCCTCTTTAATTGGATACTTTTAATTTTTCTCATTTGGCTATAAGAGTTTTTCATATATTCTTTTTTTAAATAGTTATTTTTATTTTTTAAAGATTTCATTTATTTATGCATGAGAGACATATATAGAGAGAGGCAGAGACAGAGGCAGAGGGAGAAGCAGGCTCCACGCAGAGAGCCCGACATGGGACTCGATCCCGGGGCCCCAGGATCACGCCCCAGGCTGCAGGCGGTGCTAAACCGCTGCGCCACCTGGGGTGCCCTTTTCGTATGTTCTTGATGCAAGTCCCTTATCAAATACATGACTTGCAAATAGTTTCTCCCATTCTGTGGGCTGTCTTTTCACTTTCTTGATACTGTTCTTTGAAGCATAAAGGTTTTAATAAAAAAAAAATTCTTAATTTTGACTAAGCCTAACTTATCCAAGTTACTATTTTTTCTTTTTTTTCTTTTTTTTTTGTTCATGCTTTTGTTGTCATGTCTACTACCACTGCCAAATATGAGGTCAGGAAGATTCACCTCTATGTTTTCTTATGTGAATTTTTATAGTTTTGGCTTTTATATTTTGGTCTGATCCATTTTGAGGTAATTATTGTATATGATATGAAATAAGAGTCCAACTTTGTTCTTTTGCATATGAATATAGAATTGTTTCAGCACTATTTGTTGAAAAGACTACTCTTTCCCTATTGAATGGTCCTGTCACCTTTATTGAAAATAAATTGATATGGACACATGGGTTTATTTCTGGACTCTCAACTCTATTCCATTGATCTATGCCTACTCTTATATTGGTACCACATTCTTTTTTTTTTTTTGCTTAAGATTTTATTTATTCATTCATGAAAGACATAGAGAGATTGGCAGAGACACAGGTAGATGGAGAAGCAGGCTCCATGGAGGAAGACCAATGTGGGACTTGATCCTGGTATCCGGGATCACACACTGAGCCAAAGGCAGATGCTCAACCGCTGAGCCACGCAGGCATCCCTTGTACCACACTGTCCTGATTACCATTGCTTTACAGGAATCAGGACACCAAATCCTGCTTTGTTATTCTTTTTTGGAATTGTTAGTTTCATATGAATTTTCAAATCCGCTTGTCAATTTCTACAATGTCAGCTGGGATTCTGGTAGGGATTGCACTGAATCTGAGATCAGTTTTGGGAGTACTGCCATCTTAACAACATGAAGTCTTCTGATTTATGTACGTGGAATTTTTTCCCATTTATTTAGGTATTCTTTAATTTATTTCAGTAATGTTTTGCAGTTTTCAAAATACAAGTTTTTCACTTCCTTCATTAAATTTATTCCCAAGTATTTTGTTCTTTTTGATGCCTTTGTGAATGGAATAAATTTATTAATTTTATTTTCAGGTTGTTAATTGCAAGTATTTAAAAATACAATGGACTTTTGTATATTAATCTTGTATCCTGCTACCTTGTTGAACTTGTCTATTAGTTCTATCATTTTTTTAGTAGTTTCCTTAGGATTTTCTGTGAGATCGTATCATCTGTGAATAGGGACAGCTTTATGTTTTCCTTCCCAATGTGGGTGTCTTTTATTTCATGTCCAATGAAACTTGGAACTTGCAAACACTCTGCTGCAAATGAAGTCACTTTCTTTGAGAGGACATCAAGAACCATCTGTTTTATGGCATGCTTATTCCTCGGGCAAAATTTCAGAACTCTGAGGCTCAGTTGGGGCCATGGCAAGCTTCTCTCTGTGTGACACCCCATGCTCTTTTGCTGTAGTAGGGGAGGATACGTAGATCTTCATGGCATCAAATCGTTATATTAATTGAACTAGGCCAAGGAGATCAGGCCCCAGTATTCTCAACAACACCACACTTGAGATAGAGCCTCATTCTCGGTGGGAGTTGGGCAGAAAAGAGGCATCACCTCTGGACCATACTCATCTGAGACTTGGTCTCTGTAACAGGCAGCTAGGGACAGGATGATAAATGCTGAAGTTCTGCCTTTTCCAGGAAGAAAGCTCTCCAGCTGGGAGTTAGAGAGAGAGAGAGGGAGCCCTGAGTTCTTGGCTCTGGCAATCTGGAGTGGAGTCTCTGCTTTGCTGAGCTGGCGGGGAGGAGGGAAGAAGTGGGTCTCAGTTCAAGTACAATGGAACCGATCTATTCTTGCCACATTTTAGCAGATTTTCTTATAAATGTTACTTTATATAGTGTATGCCCTTAGGACCATTTCCATAGACTTTAAAATGGTTGTTTTAAAAATACTTTTTATCAGTTTTCCTGGGGAATGGGTCCAGGACCTCCTTATGCTGTCATGCTTAGAGAATTTTCTCTGTGTGACTCATATTCGATATTCTTCATTTATCTCCGAGTTTTCAGCCTTGGGCGGAGATATTGGGTTTTAATTTTTTTAAAAACATGAACACTTATGTCATAGCAAAAGACTAGAAACAGAAACAATCCAAATGTTCACCAATAGGTGGAAGGATAAACAAACTGATAACTCTATATAACAAATACTACTCAGCCACAAAAAGGAATGGTCTATTCACTTATTCAAACATGACATTATGTGCGGTGAAAGGCAGAAAAATGCAGACACTGTGTGGATCTACTTACACAAAACTCAGAACATGCAAACTTGCCCATAGGGACAAAAACCAGTTTGTGGATGGGAAAGAGGAGGTGTGGGGTAATTATTGATGGGAACAGGAGACCTTGGGGAGTGATGGATGCAGTTATTATCTTGATTGTGGTGATATTCTCACGGGTATAAAGCATGCCAAACTTGTCAATTGGTATACTGTAAATATATAGTTTACCAGATGCCAGTTATAATCTCCATAAAGCCATAAAAAATAAAATAAGGAGTGAAAACTTGATTGTTGGTCATATAGTTTCTCTTATAGTGTTGACTTTTGGCTATTGAGTAGTTAGCTGCTTAACTGCTTGAACCAACTAGTTTGCAGTGTTCTGGGCTGTTTCTCTTCCACACTATGTGTTAACTTAACAAGTGTCTTTTATTAAATAAGGGACAGAGAAATGAAATGGCCAGTTACTGATGTAGGGAAGATGTTAGGGTTCAAAGCCAACAGCCAAGAAAAAATTCTTGAGACATCTTTGGTGAAAAAGGTGGTTTTATTAAAGCATAAGGACTGGACCCATGGCAAAAAGAGCTACTGGGGTCATAAGGAGTGCCCCCATTATACACTTTCAAGTTTGGAAGGGGTAAGCCTCCCCACATATTTTGGAAACAAGGTTTTCAGGATCTTGAGGGTGCTAGCATCTATTGATAGGAAAGGTCACTTATTACTGTTTAGTAAAATCTCAGTCATGAGACCCTTCGGATGTATATCAGAGGGTCATATACTTGGGGGTGACTGCCAACATATATCTGGGGGGGGGGAGATAAAGAAAGTTTCCAAAGGAATTTTTTTTTTCCAAAGGAATTTTTGTATGTTAAAGTAGACTCACAGGATCCTGGGGATAGAGCTAAGATTGCCTGTTGCCCAAAGCAAAGTATCAACATAGAGGCAGATGAGTCCTCTCACTCTGCCTGTTTCAAGGATGTGTCTATGGGCTGTAGGGAGTAAGGACATTTTTTTTTTAATTTTTATTTATTTATGATAGTCATACACACAGAGTGAGGCAGAGACACAGGCAGAGGGAGGAGCAGGCTCCATGCACCGGGAGCCCGACGTGGGACTCGATCCCGGGTCTCCAGGATCACGCCCTGGGCCAAAGGCAGGCGCCAAACCGCTGCGCCACCCAGGGATCCTGGGAGTAAGGAAATTTAATAATTTCTCTTCTGCCTTTGTTTCCCACATCAGTTATCAGGCTCAAATTGAAGCATTCCTAACAAAAATCATAGACTTTCGTTCTTGGTGGGGCTCCATTAAACTGATAAAGGGACACACCATTTTTTTTATAATAAATTTATTTTTTATTGGTGTTCAATTTACCAAAATACAGAATAACACCCAGTGCTCATCCCATCAAGTGCCCCCCTCAGTGCCCGTCACCCATTCACCCCCACCCCCCGCCCTCCTCCCCTTCCACCACCCCTAGTTCGTTTCCCAGAGTCAGGAGTCTTTATGTTCTGTCTCCCTTTCTGATATTTCCCACACACTTCTTCTCCCTTCCCTTATATTCCCTTTCACTATTATTTATATTCCCCAAATGAATGAGAACATACAATGTTTGTCCTTCTCCGATTGACTTACTTCACTCAGCATAATCCCCTCCAGTTCCATCCACGTTGAAGCAAATGGTGGGTATTTGAGGGACACACCATTTTTACCATTATTGTGTGCTGGGCCATTAGCTGAATTAGCTTGGTGCCAACTACTTCAAGATAGGAGACTTCAGAGCCACAGTAAAGCTGAATTCATTCTGAGTCTGAGCCCAGAGTGTGCCCAGAGCTCTGGTGTGTAACTTGCAAAGCCTGAGGAGCTAATTTCCTGGAATGGGAAGAGCTGGGTCGGCTTGCAGGTCACCTAGGGTGCTTCATGTCCTTTCAAGTTTCCTCAAGCCTGGCTGCCTTGTTCAAGCTGAGGCTCTTCCTGTGGCTCTCTGACTGGCTGGCACCTCCCCGAGATCACTTCTGCTTCCTCTTTTCCTTCCTTCTTCAGTCCAGTCCTGTGTGTGACAAATCAGGCAGGTTCTGAGGGGGGAAGCCACTTGATTGTATAGATTTACCTCCGGGCTAGTTGGGACTTGTGTTTTTCAAAGAGAATCTAGGCAGCAGGTGGGAGCATCTCCCAGTAGGATTCTGTCCTGGGTTGAGTTGGATGGAGATTAATTATTAGCTTAGGCTCCCTCATTACAGCTTAAGGTAAGTAGCACTCAACAGTGATTTGTATCCTCAAGTTAAATATCTGTCTTTAGAGCAGAAAGTGATTCCAAATCTTATGTAAACTATCCCAGGAATATGGAGGTTGACCTGTAACTGCTTTTGTCAGGCTTTTAATGACAGGGGCTAGACAGTGGTGCAGCCAGGAAGCACGGAGGCCTTCCTGACACCAGGCCCGCTCCCCATCCCACCAGATACTCCAGAGTGAAGCCCCAGGTGAACCACTGCTGGAGAACCTAGAGACAGATTGCTTCCACACACCCGCCCCACAGGAGTGTAGGACCTGCCCCTCCCACAGAGCTTCAGGCAGAGCCCCTACAGCCCTCCTCTAAGACACACTTCCTGGTGCTTGCTGTCAACCAAATTGTAATTTTTTTTTAATTTATTTACTTATGATAGTCACACAGAGAATGAGAGAGAGGCAGAGACATAGGCAGAGGGAGAAGCAGGCTCCATGCACCAGGAGCCTGACGTGGGATTCGATCCCGGGTCTCCAGGATCGCGCCCTGGGCCAAAGGCAGGCACTAAACCGCTGCGCCACCCAGGGATCCCCCAAATTGTAATTTATTATGAAATCTGTAAACCACCCTGAGCTTCTCAGAGACGGGTCCAGGCTAAAGATTTTAGAAGGATTAAGCACCTCTGAAAACCTGCCTGCATCACAATCGTCCATCACGGGCACTGCGGAACTTCCGCATTTGACAAGAAAGGACAGTACTGTGACCGGTGAGCAAATTCTGGGGACTTGTGGGGTGCAGGGGCCAGGGGTAATTTACCTTAAAGAAGGGCTTTTAGGATTAATGACAGTTTCTAAATAACTGTAGGAAGATTTTAGAGGCCATGGAGGCCTGCTCTTCTCCCTCCCCACAGAGAGCTCCACTTTGGGGAAATGCCATGTTGTTGGAGCCAGTAGCATCCCCGCGGCTCCCCTGTAGGAAACAGGAACAGTCACCCTCACACATGAGACACAATTACATGACCTCTGATGCTGTTTCCAGGCAGACGCTGGGCCCAGCCTTTGCTGGCAGGAAAATAACAATCTAGACTGCTTTTGCAGATGGAAATGTAGGAGAACTGCCTGATCACAGGGCCCGGGGCAGGGACCTGCTTCCCCCACTTCGTAGATGCCATCTTGGTGCCTCAGTGTCTCCACTGTGTACCTGGAGAAGCATGATAGCCTGCCCGATGTGGGATGAATCTGAGGCTTAAATAGGAAGCCAACGTAGGAGGCTTTGGACAGCTCATGTGCGCAGTGAGAGCTGCCGTGTGGGTCTTTGTTCTGTTGTGGGTATAGAATGAGCCTCACGTAACACTTTGACTCGTGGACCGCAAAGGAAAAGGCAGAGGGCTCTCTGCAGGGAGGATGGGAGCACTGTGTTGTGGCTCAGAGGCAGCTCTTCTGTGCGGGCCTTGGAGCAGAGCACACAGGGCCCTACTGGCTTTGGTGCTGACTGCAGGGTGCAGGGACCCCAGTTACCTCTTCTGTGTGTGGCTCTTTCTACTTTCAGCCTGTCCCCTGGTCCTCATGATGCAGGACAACCTCTCCAGCAGTAGACGGTTGTCCCGGTCAATGACGGCGAGCCGTTCTTCCTCCAGCTGTGGACAGACACACAAGGAACCTTTTGAAACACCAGCCATGTCTGTGCTGTTACTGTGCAGATTTATTTAGAAGATTCCTGGGGCAACCAGGTGGTCGGTCAGAAGGCCTCTGCCTTTGGCTCAGGTCATGATCTCAGAGTCCTGGGATCGAGTCCCTGGTCAGGCTCCCTGCTCAGTGGGGAGCCTGCTTCTCCCTCTGCCTCTGCCCCTATGCCTGCTCGTGCTCTCTCTCACTTTGTCTCTCTCTCTCAAATAAATACATAAAATCATGTTTAGAGGATTCCTTCAACCCTCTTTCCTGTAACTTAAGCACACTGTGGGTTTTACATTGTTTCTTCAAATATCAGTAAGTGCTGCTGTAGCTTCAGTGACCAGTGTGACACATGCAGGCTCCTTTCTCTATTAATTGGAATACATTAGGATGGGATTAAATTACATAGGCTCAGAGTGGAGATAACAGCGAGGATGCTATGATTCTTTGTGAAATTAGGTCACCCTCCAACGCTCTGTGACAGTGATGCTAATGAGGAAATCACTTCATGTTTTAAGAGAGGTATTTTATATTGTTCAGAAGAAGAGAAGATTGGAGCCCAGAGGAAATGAAAATCCACTTGCTTTAGGTATTGAAATAGATTCATCTGCTGGTTTGCCTGACAATGATTAGTTAGCTTCTGTTCCGCCCGCTTCAGTTATCATTACTAACAGTCACATAAAGAGCACATAGCATCTCGCTTCAGAGGCATTACTATCAGCCTAACTATGAGAGTCTTATTCTAACTAGATGGCTTACACTTCAAGACATAAATACTCTCTGGTGGTCAAGAAACGGTCTTGCTTATAATTTTTTTTTACTGTTTAAAATTTTATTTTAAAGAAATGCTCTTGTTTAAGGGAAGGGTACTAATTAATTGCTATACGGCGGCAGTGAATAACTTGCTACTGTGCATTCCTGCCCCTTCCTGCCCTCTCTTCCTGGAGACAAAAAGTTAGCAGGAAGACTGGAGAAGACTCCTGGTGCACCTACCACCCACCAGCTCTGTTCTGGCGAGATGAGGTTAATTGGCTGCTGACACAACATGTTATCGTCGATAACAGGGACTGTTTATTCCTTACTGAGCCTGCATTTTCCATTTCCCTGGTTTCTGAGCTGATTTTTTTTAAGCTTTTTTATTTATTTATTAGAGAGAGAGAGAGGCAGAGACACAGGCAGAGGGAGAAGCAGGCTCCATGCAGGGAGCCCGATGTGGGACTGGATCCCGGGTCTCCAGGATCAGGCCCTGGGCTGAAGGCGGCACTAAACCGCTGAGCCCCCCGGGCTGCCCTGAGCTGATGTTTTCTTGTTAGCTACACCAGTAACTGAGAAGTAGAATGAAGCTTACCTTCAGCTTCTTGAATTTCAGGTGGAGGTGACTGAGGCTCAGAGGGGCGCTGGTGTCCACGAGAGGCTGGGCGTCTTGGATCTGCAGTGCAGAGAGGCAGTGTGAGCCCAGGCACGCTGTTAGCAGGTAACTAACATGAACTCAGATTGGGCAGCTTCTGGGCTATGGCACCAGGAATGAGTATAGATGGTTGTGAAACCGAAGATTCCAAGTCAGCCTGGGACAGATAGTCTTCAATGGTGCTCAAGAGTTGAGTCAGAACCCAAATGCCCCTGGAGGGAAACAGGCAGCCCTGGGAAATGAGCCTACATTGTTGTTCTCAAGTAGAGAGTTAAGTAGACGTGGAGTAAGAATTCATTAAATGTAAGTGCCAGTAGACATTTCTATTCTGTCTCCAGAGGCGTTTAAAAAGGAGTGAATTATGAAACTCTATTGCCCTCACTCTAATTTCTGAGCCAGTAATATGTTCAGGATGAGCTCCTGAAACATGGATTAACTCAAAATGGTCTCTGTACCTTCCTATCAGAAAATGGACAAAGGAAGAAAATTTATGTTTTAAAATATGATGGAGTAAAGCATGAGGGCCATATGTATTACCATCTGCAATAAAAGGGACCCCCCCGCCAATACTCTGGATACTTGCTTTTAGACCACCAGCTACTTGGTCCTCTTAGCCGATAATCTGCATGAGACAATGTTGGGAAACCCCACCAACTGAGTCTGTCTGAAATGATAACGTGAGCATTGCTCACTCTGGGAATTAAATCCGCAGAGCCATGCAGTGGTGGAGCAGAGCTCACCTGCAGAGAGCCAGGACAGGGCTAAAGGGTTAGACGGTGGGAAGGTTGGACGGCACACTTAGGAATTGACACTTGGCCCCTAATATGAGGGAAGACTAAAGAACAAAGACAAGGGAGTAGCACAACCATGTACGTGACCTGAAGGCCCACTGTTACCATGTGTGGAGGAAAAGAAGACCAGAGGTGGGGTGGCCAGTCACTTAGGGCTGTGGGATGGTGAGCAGAGGCATGCCAGTGATGGTGGGAGAAGGGTCCATAGGAGACAGACCTCCTGGAAGCACATGTCTGTGGGGGTGGAGGTGAGGGAGAAAGAAGTGATGAAGAAAGGTCTGAGGCTTGCAGTTTTGATTCCTGGTGACAGCAAGAATGAAGAGAGGTGGTGAGCAGTCTGGAAGGTAGCCCGTAAATCCTGTGTTGGGTGACTGTGTGTAACTATCCATAGCAAGTTAGTCTGGGCTGCAGATAGAAATTACAGACTAATTATAGTCATTAAAAATATGACACTAATTTGCCATATTATAGCACTTACTTTTGACCAAGGTCTTTTGAACATATTGTCTTCCGAGAAGCTCCCTCTCATCTATTATACACACTAAATATAGAGGAGAAGATACTCTTCCTAACAGTTGCTAAATGTGGAGGGGGTGGAGACATTGAAACATTGCCATTTTATAACCATCATAGTACAGACTGGTTCGGGCACAATCACCAACAGATGTGGATCTTGGGGGAAAGTCTGGAGTGTTTGATGTGGGTATCAGAGAGAGCAGCTGAGGGGAGACAGAGAATGACAGGGTTCACCTCAAAGAACCACTAAGATGCTCAGCACTGAGAGATACCAGCAACCACAATGCCTGGCGAGGCCCAGAGCTGGGGCCTGGTTGAGTCTTTGCAAGAGGCAGGGAATGCCTGCAGTTGTCTTCCTTGCCTCTGGAGATATGAGTGTGGAAGACTCTGGCTGAGGGCACAGTGTGTGTGTGGCTGGGGGGGAGGAGGGGTTCAGGGCTCCTCCTGGCTCAGTGCCTAAAAAGTCAGGTTCTCTAGGCAGATTTCCGTGAAGATCACTGCTCCAAAGACCCCATGCCCAGACATGGGGAGTCCACAAAACTGGACTAACCAGAGCATGCAGAGCCTCAAGTCAATTTCTAATACTTCATCTTCCAGACACTGGACAGATAGTTCCAACACGAAAGTGAGAAATGAAGAAACCAAACAGGGGACCTTGAAGAGACGGAGACGATGAAAGAACAGAGGAAAATATCAAGTAAACTTTAAGTAACAATCTTGGAGAGACAAAAGAGATGCTGCATCCCTAAAACAAGAAGGGTATTCTAGGAAAAGAGAGTAATTACTGATAATAGTCCTTGAAAATTAACGCTGAAATAAATTGAATTAAGGAGCTGAGGATAAAACCAAGAAACCTCCCAAAAGTGAGCCAGAAATAGAGAGATGGGCAGCAGACGAGAAAATAAAAGGAAACTAAAGGCTCAATATTGGGCCTCAGACATATAACTTGTAGGGTTTCTAGAAAGTGAAAGGGGGTCATCTGGGTGGCTCAGCGGTTGAGCGTCTGCCTTCGGCCCAGGGCATGATCCTGGAGTCCTGGGATCGAGTCCCGCATTGGGCTCCCGGCATGGAGCCTGCTTCTCCCTCTGCCTGTGTGTCTGCATCTCTCTATGTGTCTCTCATGAATAAATAAATAAAATCTTAAAAAAAAAAAAAAGAAAGTGTAAGGGATAGAATTTTCAAGGTCTCTAAAATGAAAGAATCCATCAGGATGAACTCAAAGAGATTCACATGAAAGTATGTCATCATAACATGTCAGAACATCAGTAGTAAAGAGGAGGTCCTTCCTAAAAGTTTCTGAAAAGATACACCCACATACTCGCATCCATAGTAACACAGGAATCACGAGACTTTTTAAAGAAGGTGGTGGCTGAAGCAGAGGCTGGCCATCCAATGACATAGCTCATGCTTACCCTGCCACAGTCTGCAGCTGTCATTCCTGCCCGGACAGGATGCCCATTTCCCAGGACTCTTGGCACTTTATTAGACAAATGTAGTGTATTTTCCACATTTTTCTTGACGTGGCCTTTTCCGTTTCACAATGCATTCTAGGCTAATTTTATAGTAGCACACAGAGAGGTTTCCTGCTCTTTTTTGTATCGCATATTATATCGTCATGTAGAAGCATCCTCACTTATTCACCCAGCTTGCTTTTGATGGACATTTGGGCTAGCTTCGATTTTGCTATTACAGATACTGCTGGAGTTAGTATCTTTTGCAATTTCTTTTCTTTGCCAGCGTGCCTTTGGAGTGGGTAGTTCTGGATTAAAGGCTATGCACACTATGTGTGCACTGGCATTAGGAGTTGCTAAATCCCTGGGGCTGTGCCTGCTAAATGCCCACCAACACTGTGTGTAGTGCCTCTTTCTCCAAAGCACTGCCAACAATTTGGGGGATTTTTGCCAACCTGTTAGTTGAGAAATGATATTACAGTGTAGATTTAATTTGCATTTCTCCAAGTGAAGTGAACTGACTTTTTTACAGGTTAAGAGCTGTTTGCAATTCTTTTTCTTTGAACTCTTGTTCATACTCCTTGCCCATCTTCATGTGAGGTGGTGTGCATTTTTCTTTTTCTTTTTAGAAGTTCTTTATAGATAAGGATATTAACCCTTTGTGATATAAGTTGCAATCATTTTTCCCAATTTATATTTGTTTTTCCATTGATTCTTCTGGGTTCTTTAGATATTTAATCATTTCATCCGCAAATAGAAAAAAAAAAAAAACATTACCTACTTCATTACATTTTCATGCCTAATGGATTTGTCTTGTCTGCTTCCTAATACCTCCAACACAATTCAAAAGAGTATATGAGATAGTAGGCATCCTTGTCCTATTTCTTACTTTACAGGGAATACCTTTAGTGTTTCACTGTTACTTGAGTACTGTCTTAGGACTGAGAGATTTTTTTTTAATTTTTTTTTTTATTTATTTATGATAGTCACACACACAGAGAGAGAGAGAGAGAGAGAGAGAGAGAGAGAGGCAGAGACACAGGCCGAGGGAGAAGCAGGCTCCATGCACCGGGAGCCCGATATGGGATTCGATCCCGGGTCTCCAGGATCGCGCCCTGGGCCAAAGGCAGGCACCAAACAGCTGCGCCACCCAGGGTTCCCCAGGACTGAGAGATTTATATCTCATTATGTTAGGGAAATATCAGTAGTGATTTCTATTTTATTAAGGTCATTTAAATTTTATTTTAAAGCATGACCAGTTGTTCAGGCTCTAAGAGATGAAGTCCTGTTGGGACGCCAGACTGAGGACGGCACTCACTCAAGAGATACTGTGGGCATAGCACTCACCTGCAAATCCTTTTCTCCCTTCTATTGCATCAGAGTCCTATGTGTTCCCAAGGACTCTCAGCCAAGTAGTAAGAAATTAAGTAACTCTAAAGAGCTAATGCCCCTTACTCTTAATATGGAAGAAGCATTTGCTTTAAGCCAAGTGTTGGTGCCAGCAGGTACCATTTGGCGTTGGTTCTTGCTGCTGCCTCTAGAAGGGCAGTGTGGCCACCATGCCCCATCCTCTCTTCTCCTCTCCTTCCTATCACTAACCCGTGTTTCCCTCAGTCACCGGGGCCTTCGCCATCTGGACCGCAGCCTTGTCTTTCCACAATGAGTTCCACGCCAGCTACCTGAACCCTCCATTCTGTCCTGATCTATCCCCTCCAGCAAACGCCTGCCAAGACTCCTGGCACCAGCCCTGCTGGGAACGGCCCCTCTGGCTCTAGGTGCCCCATTCCACACCCACAGTTCCCTTCTTTTCAGCTTTTATTTTTTAAGATTTTATTTATTCATGAGAGACACACAGAGAGAGGCAGAGACACAGGCAGAGGGAGAAGCAGGCTCCATGCAGGGAGCCCGACGTGGGACTTGATCCCAGGACCCTGGGGTCACTCCCTGAGCAGAAGGCAGACACTCAACCACTGAGCCCCCCAGGGGTCCCACTTTTCAGCTTTCTTAGTTGACTGTATCTGAGACTTGCTCCCCATCTTCACATCATTCCCTCCCTTTAACACCTGATGCTGGGAGCATGGGTTCCCCTGCCCCACATCCTCCGCTGCTGGCCACGCCACATTAGGGTGTTCTAGCACTCTGTGCTTACAGCCAGCAACGCTGTGCTCCTGAGACACCTCAGAGGGGGGCGCATTGGGGCAACAGAATTTCATGCTCCACAACCACACCTGGGCCCGGGGCCAAATGCTGGCACACCACCTTCCCCTTTCATCAGCTCCCTGCTTCATACAATGACAACTGCAAATCTTCTTTATCTTACAGTTTCTCAGGCACAGAGCAGAGTTATTTACCTACCTGAGGCTGTTTATCAACCACTACCTCTTATGAGAGATGAGTCTAGTCCCTGGGATGCACACATGAACAATGAAACCCTCATGCATTTCCTTTCTTATCTGTTATTCAAAGAGGCAATGCCAGTTGATTTTGTATTATTACCATAAGCTCTCTTTCAGTTCTTCACTGCCAACAAGTATTTGCTAAGTATGACTCACTATGTGCTGATGATGTCATAACAGCACGATGCAGCCACCCCACCAGATGGGGGAAACAAACAAGACAAGATGAATATGTTACTTCAATCATGTGGCGACAGGAGACGGAAGAACAAGGACCAGAGAGTAATGGGCACACAGGAGATTGTAGGAGGCCCGGAGGTCTGAGGAAGTGAGGGTGAGCCCTGGGACGGTCCGGAGGGCCGCAGGTGGCGGGCCCAGGTATGTTGGGGTGGGCACCAGAGCAGCCTTGCAGTAAGTGTGATTTCCCTGAGGCTACGGTGTTACCACAACCCAGGCAGGTAGAACCCCAGGGGCAGTAGAAAGGCTCATCTGGACTTGTATCCTGCCGAAAACTTGGTTCCCCCCACTCTGGGGAGATGCCCTCAGAGCATCACAGAGCAACACCCCCTTCTCAGGTTATTCCCTTCTTAAGAGCATTTCTCAAGCTTGAGGAACACAGGCACAGAGAGACAGCACCAGCTGAGCATCGGGTGGTTGGGTAGCACCACTGACGTCCCAGCAGCAGAAGACCATCACAGCAGGTCTTTCAAAAGCACAAGGTGAACTTCTCAAATGATATCCACATTTGCATCAAATAATGGAAATAATAGCATATCTCCAAGTGGAGATAAAAGCTGGGCTTTTAGTTCACATTGGAATATGCTGTTTTGACAGGGAAGAGGGTCCCTCAGATTTTTGTGTCCTAAGATATTTCAAGTCATTTAGGAAAAATTAAGTACTTTGTAAACATGCCATGATTCAGAGTCCTAAAATATGACACATGAGAATCACAATCCATTTAATGTAATTTTTATTGTATGACAACGCATATGACCAATGTTTTTCTTTTAAGATTTTATTTATTTATTCATGAGAGACACACACACACATAGAGAAAGAGAGAGAGAGAGAGAGAGAGAGAGAGACAGGCAGAGGGAGAAGCAGACTCCATGCAGAGAGTCTGACATGGGACTGGATCCCAGGTCTCTAGGATCACACCCTGGCCAAAGGCAGGTGCCAAACCGCTGAGCCACCCAAGGATCCCCACATATGACCAATGTTTTAAGGAAATATCATTTTAACTATTCCATCTCTGAAAATAAAATTAGCTTTTGGTTTCCAGGGAAAGCCCTGGCATTCCGTGGGTGCTGCTTTGGTACCTGCTCTGAGCCATCTGGGCTGGCACCCACCTTTCCTACCTTTCTCCTGTGATCCTGGTAGGCTTTCTCCCAGGTGTGCTGCAGGTAGTCTCTGCCGCAGAGAAGAGCTGGCCTGGGGACTCTCTGCATCTCAAACAGCAAAACCAGCTGCTCATTTCCACTAGTGGCCTGGTGCAGAAGGCAGAGGGTTGTGTTTGCTGGATCAGCTGACAGTTGTCATGGCATCCAAGCCAAGGAGAAAAAAAAGGGCAAGAGGATATCTCAACAAAGGAGAATTGAAGCTCCTTCCACTCTAAAGGGTATTTTCTCCAGCGAACTTAAGTAGCTTAGTGATGCCATTTTGATGTCCACTGCTCACCTGTCCCGTAGTTGTGAAGGGAAGGAGTTTCTTCCCTAGCTGATGTTCCCCTTCTCTTTCTCCCTCTTTTCCTGCTTCCTTTCCTTCCCTAGCTGTGCTTTCCTTCTCTCCTCCCTCCCCGATCCTGCCTCCCGAACCTATCCCCTTTCCCTCCTATCTTTGAATCATTATCCAATGATTTGAATCATGTCCAATAATTTGGACAACTTCAAATATTTTTATTTGCAGCTTAGGTGGCAGATCTTCATTTTTTTTTCCAGGTGACTTGAGGATTAGGTATAGAAAGTTTTAGCCATTTGAAGCCATTCCTCTCTCTGTGGCTTTTATCTGGTTGGGATGGGTTTTCCGTGACAGAGATGAAGGGATGGTAGTACTAGAATATCCATTGAGCTATTCATCTTTGTCGGAATCATAGGCATAATTTTAGAAATTACATGATTAGAGGAATTGGCTAATGACAAAATAGCAATATTATTTTCATTTCAGATTGCTGGTTGTCATGACATCATCATACCCATCACAGAAACATTCTGGTGCAGAATTTGTGATTAGAGGTTCATTGTTCAGCTATGTGTCAATAAACAAAACAGAGCAGAAAAGGGGCATTTTATGAAGAATTGTGTTCTCCATATGAGCATGATTCAGTGGCTGTCAGTCTGAAAGAGAATTAGCCAAGCCTAAATTGAATCAGACTTTGGAAAAATAAGATGTGGATAAAATCAGAATATGACTTTCTCCTGTCTGGCTTTAGGTGGCTGAAGTATGTTGCACTTAGCTGGTTCCAATGCTCTTCAAACGTTTGGCAGATGACTTTGCAGCTGGAAAAATTGTTGGTGTATTAACAGTTTAAAAGTTGGATTTTTCAAAATGAATTTATTTCAGTTCACATGTATTAACTTTAGAAAATCATGCATATACAGTAGAAAATAGATGTAAGAATTACTGCCTGAAAAATATAGCTGGCACTTTAAGACATAAGGCTTCACTAAGGTTTCTTTTTTTTTTTTTAATTTTTATTTATTTATGATAGTCACACACACACACACACAGAGAGAGAGAGAGAGAGAGAGAGAGAGAGGCAGAGACACAGGCAGAGGGAGAAGCAGGCTCCATGCACCGGGAGCCCGACGTGGGATTCGATCCCGGGTCTCCAGGATCGCGCCCTGGGCCAAAGGCAGGTGCCAAACCGCTGCGCCACCCAGGGATCCCTTCATTAAGGTTTCTTAGCCTGTAAAATCTACATGTTATATTCAGAGGAATTCTACTAAAATAATTAATTTTCTTTATCCAGTTATTGTCATTGGTCAAGTCCAATATTCAACAGATGTTCAAGGAATCCCTGCCATTAATGAAATAATGGTATTAATGATAATGATTGAATCCCCAACTGGTACTCCGAGATTTTTTTATTCATGTTGTGGGGCTGGCTGTATATGGCTCTTTCTCTTTTCTTGAAGCTTGTCTTCCATACATGCTGAGAAATCCTGCAATGCTCAACATCACTGCCAGTCAACTGAGGAATGGAGGCATCGTTCTGTCCAGCTTGCTCATGCTTGTGTGATAGACCACAGATGGAGGGCCAAGGAGAAGCTGGATAGAAAAATGATGTTTAAAGGTTCTTTGGGGGATGCGTGGGTGGCTCAGTGGTTGAGAATCTGCCTTTGGCTCAGGTCATGATTCCAGGGTCCTGGGATCCAGTCTTGCATCAGGTTCCCTGTGGGAAGCCTGCTTCTGCCTGTGTCTCTGCCTCTCTCTATGTGTCTATCATGAATAAATAAATAAAATCCTTAAAAAAAAATAAAGGTTCTTTGGGTGGGGTTTTTTGTCTTTATTTTTTTTATTTTTTTATTTTTTTAGCAATGTGGCTACTCATAGTGGTTATGATACACACATTGTTATTGATGCACCTTATCAAATAAGTGATCTCAAGTTGGAGTCTTACTCCTGTTCTTCCCACTCACTATGTTAACTCTTAACTGATTAACCATTCAATTAACATTTTTTATCTAATCTAACTTGATTGTGGGGTCCCGCAGCAGAGGATCTGGAACAACTAGATATACCCCACACTGAACCAGAAAGATCACTGTCTGCTGCATGGTACACCCACCCATCCAGGCTCAAACTAAGTTTGGTTTTTAACATACTCTTTTAAAAAATATTTATTTTAGGGAGGGGGGAGAGAGCATGCGGGTGCGTGTGGCAGGGGTGGGGAGGGAGGGACAGAGGGAGAGAGAGAATCCTGAAGCAGACACCCCACTGAGCATGGGGCCAATTACAGGACCAGGAGATCATGACCTGAGCTAAAATCAAGAGTCGGATGCTCAACCAACTGAGCCACCCAGGCGCCCTGTTTCTTAACATATTCCTAACAATATTGGACCAGAAATCTCAGTTAACCAGTAACTCCTTGCAAACTATCCGAGGAAAAAATCTGAAACCTTGTCAAGGGTTTATATGCAACACAGAATTACTCATTAAAGTAGAAAATGGGAAAGCCTGTAGTTTAATTAATAATAAGTGTCAATGTCAGTTTCTATTAACATTCTTTTTCTGTTCTGAGATCCAATCCATGATACTTTCAATTTTTTGAATTTTTAAGAAAAGAATTTTTTAATATTGAGTTAGGTTTGTATGTTTAATATTATATGGTTTCTATTTATACTTTGCACAAAATAGACAGCAAAGCCTATTTTAATTTGATTATTCAGATAATACCTTAGTGTTATTATCTGAACTCAGCTCCAGCCTTAGTGTTTTGGCTCAATATTGACTTAAATATTGAGTTTATTAGAAATATCTTGAAATGGTGATTCCTGGGACCCCTGGGTGGCTTAGCGGTTGAGCACCTGCCTTTGTTTGTTTTTTTTTTTTAAAGATTTTATTTATTTATTCATAGAGATGCAGAGAGAGAGAGAGAGAGAGGCAGAGACACAGGCAGAGGGAGAAGCAGGCTCCATGCAGAGAGCCTGACGTGGGACTCGATCCAGGGTCTCCAGGATCACACCCTGAGCTGAAGGGGGCGCTAAACCGCTGCGCCACCCGGGCGGCCCAAGCACCTGCCTTTGGCTCAGGTCGTGATCCCAGGGTCCCGGGATCAAGTCCTGCATTGGGCTCCCTGTGTGGAACCTGCTTCTCCCTCTTCCTGTGTCTCTGCCTCTCTTCTGTGTCTCTCATGAATAAATAAATAAAATCTTAAAAAAAAAGAAATGGTGATTCCCTGAATATGTGAAGGCTATTAGTGCAATTGGTTGTTATATTGTATGTGATATACAATATAAAGCATTTGTGAAGTAACAAATGTTTATTAAATCCTTAATATTTATAATTCTTTGAATGTGTCTTGTGACTATAAGCTCAGGTCCACACTTTGGTTTCTATGTTCCTTTGCCCTCCCACAAGAGCACTGAGACCAAAGCAAAGCAACAGGCTTCATTCTTATTCCACAGTACAGAGTAGTTTAATAACAATCTCAAATTACTTCAGATTAATTCAGCTTCTGGAGGGCAAATATTGATTCACAGAAAAATGAATGTGTTCCCAGTGCCCTCTGTTGAGTGTGGGTCACTGGAGAATTCTCATCAAAGAACCAGGATACTTATTTTCAGTGGCTGGGGCTATCTATCCCCTCCATGTGAAAACAGAAAATCCTGCATATTGTCTTAGTAATAAACCTTCCCCCGAAAGCAGCTGCCAAGTTACTGCAGACCAGGGGACAAATGGGGGAAAGTTGCTGCAGTCCAAATGCACATCATTTAGCAGCCCAAACACCCTCCAACAGTGATTAGCTAGGAGTCCTGGGCTGACCGGTTCTCCAGGTGCAGAGGAAAATTGGTGGCCCCCACCCTCCCGAAGGCCTTAAACTCTCCAGTGTCCCTGGGGCAGGAGTGTCTTGCACAGTGAATGCCCACCACTAGAACCAGCAGAAACCTCAGAACAGAGCTCTGACATTGAAAATCCCAGGAAAGGGATCCCTGGGTGGCTCAGCGGTTTGGCGCCTGCCTTTGGCCCAGGGCGCGATCCTGGAGTCCCGGGATCGAGTCCCACGTCAGGTTCCCGGCATGGAGCCTGCTCTCCCTCCTCCTGTGTCTCTGCCTCTCTCTCTCTCTATGTCTATCACGAATAAATAAATAAATAAATATTAAAAAAAAAAAAAAAAGAAAATCCCAGGAAAGCTACACTTACTGTATTAAGAGTAGACAAAATAGGAAATATCTGCAGGGTACCGAAACCATAAAAATTCTCAGTACAGGAGGAATATTTACAAAATTTGTAAAATTCAGCCACATGATAAGCTATAAACAAGTCTCCACAAGTTTCAAAGGGTGGCCTTCGCACAGATGTTAGCAGTAGGATGGAGCCTTAGGGCTTCACAACAAAGGCAGCTAGGAATGTTGTATATTTGGAAATTAAGCAATGCAATTCTAAGTGTCAGGACAGGGATGTCTCTGTGACCTTCAGGAGGTGCTTTCAGAATGAACTGGATATATATTTTTTGGGCGTTGTCATCACCAGGCCTTCAGTAACGGTGGTAACCGATTGTAATCTTACTGACAAAATCACATCTCCACAGTGTTAGTCCTGATAAGATTCACTTAGGTTTCTTAATCCTACTCTGGGGATGCTCCCAGGGAATCAGACCAGAAAGAAAAAGCTACGCACAGTGATGACAAATTTCAGTGTCCTCTGTGTCACTGCTGGCGTCACTCTGTGTCCACAGAGGCTGAGGCCATCCATGTGCTAACAAGCCGGCAAGTCGTTAATGTGCACGGCTAGAAAGACAATAAACACAAGGAAGCAGAAAGAAAACAATATGTAAGAGTCAGGAATGTTCACACAGCCTAGAGGAGATCTTGGAAAAGCTGACTTGTTACAGGTGGGAATAAAGTAATTTTTAACTTAAAATGGATTTTATCGTATTTCTGTGGTTAATTTTTTTTTTTTTTTTAAAGATTTTATTTATTTATTCATGATAGTCACAGAGAGAGAGAGAGGCAGAGACACAGGCAGAGGGAGAAGCAGGCTCCATGCACCGGGAGCCCGATGTGGGATTCGATCCCGGGTCTCCAGGATCGCACCCTGGGCCAAAGGCAGGCGCCAAACCGCTGCGCCACCCAG
This sequence comes from Canis lupus familiaris, assembly GCF_011100685.1. Taxonomy (NCBI): domain Eukaryota; kingdom Metazoa; phylum Chordata; class Mammalia; order Carnivora; family Canidae; genus Canis; species Canis lupus. The sequence goes on along the minus strand of NC_049243.1, from coordinate 61,397,088 downwards.
GGATCCCGTCTGTGGTTAATTTTTTAAGAATCTATTTGATGTGCATATTAGGCCTTGATCACACCATTTACAGCCCACCACTCTCATCCACTGAGCTTAGAGAATTCACATAAGGGTAAGTCCATCCTCATTTCCCTAGAGATGCTCCTGTGAGGTGAACAAACCTCTCCTCGGCCTCCAGCATCACACAGTGTGTCCCTAGGTTCTCCTATACTCTGGTCAAGGGGCCAGGGAGAGTATCTTTATTCCACCAGCCCCACGCTGTGGGTATGGTGTTTGGCTGTGCCAGGGTGTCTGCAGTGAGGGGGCGCAGACCGAGAAAGTACTAAACAGAGTGAACTTCCAGGGCTGCAGAGTGTTCCTGGCAAGAACATCTGGAAGATAGATCCTTCCTTTGCCCTCTTCCACATCAGGCCAAGATCCTTCCTTTGCCCTCTTCCACATGGAGAGCTGATTGGAGTTTTTAGTCATCTTTTGCTCAGAAACCTAGGCAAAGCTGACCGTTTGGGGGAGTGGAGCCGAGGTCCCAACTCCCAGCGTGGAGAAGGCGAGGGCACAGTGCCCGCATGGTCAGATGGACACAGGGCTGGGGGGCGGCTCTAGAGACTGTTGCAGAGACTCTCATTTTTGCAACAGCACCCTGTCCTCTCGGGGGCTCCACCCTAATTTATTGTTTATCTAGCAGCTACTTTTTATCACTTGCTACTGATCCTTGGGTCTGTCATCTGCAGGGGAGGGTCACTCCCTGGAGACGAGGGTGACGGGAAAAGGTGTTGGTCAGAACAGAGGAGTGAGCAGAGCAGCCAGCCTGGTAGAGAACCCGCAGTACTGGCTGCCCTCAGGTCTGGGCCCCGCGGAGCCACCCTGTCCTGGGGACCCTCCAGACACCCCAAGCACTTGAGGAGCCCCGGGTGGGGTAATGTCCTCAGGCTCTCTCCCTCACTGTTCCCTGCTGCCATGTTATTTCTTTCTTAAGATGTATTTATTTGTTTTGGACAGAGAGAGTGAGTAGGGGGAGGGGCAGATGGAGAGGGAGAGAAAGAACCCTGAAACAGATCCCCCGCTGATCGAGGAGCCTGATCCCCCAACCCTGAGATTGTGGCCTCAGCCCAAACCCAGAGGAGATGTTCAACAATTGAGCCACCAAGTGTCCCTGCAACTGTGAAATAATTACACCCTTTTCTCCATCATAAAAACAAGGAATCAGTTCATGAGTATTTTTGCCAACTGTCTTTTCTCCTTTTTTTTCAAGAAAAAGGAGAAAATGAAACTGAAAGCCAAAGTGTAGGCTCTCCTCCAATTTAGGAGGAAGATGGTCTGTGAGATGGGGGGCCTCTCCTGCGCCAAAAGAAGCGCCTTGGCCTTCTGCTGGGGTGTCGTCCCCGTGGGGTGTCATCCCCGTGGGGTGGGGCGCTGCCCTCCTGGCTGCATTCAGGTGACCAGAAGGAAGCTGTGAATGGGGCTTTCATCTCTCAGTCCGTGGAGCCTTCCCTCAGGCGCAGCTCTTCCTGGCGGATGGTGACTTCCAGCAAGTATTTGGGTAGAGAGCCATGTGTTGGGGGTTGTGCTCCCCACCCCTCCTCACATTTTAATAAGGTTGCTTATTGCTGAATTGGAAGAGCTTCAAGCAAGGCAACTAGAAAAATGGGCCGATTCAGGGTTTGTTGACCTCAGCACTGTTGGTATTTTGGGCTGAATGAACTCCGTTCTCTGTCCTATCATCATCACCCCTCCCTCCCAGAATGACAACCAAAAATGTCCCCTTGGAATCAGAGCAATTGATTCCCTTTCCCTTGTGAAGCAAAGGAGGGTGCTATAAATTGGTGGTGTTAGTTCCAGGCCGGCAGAGAGGGGCAATGGGGCTGAAGGGTCTACACCCGTGAGAAAGGCAGTGGGAGAGGAAAACTGGCTTACTCTGGGGAAAGGCGTGCGAGAAGGGCGCGGGGATGGGCTGGCGTAGGGGGGGATGGAGGGTTTGAGGGGCTGAGAAGCTGGCGCACAGTCATGTGGTGTGTGGAGCTCCTCCCCACACCTGTCCTGTCCTCCGTAAAGTGACAAGGTTCCCAAAACCAAACTGCCTCTGGGTTTCCTGGGCCAAACTGAGGAAGCATTCACGGACTCAGCGCAGAAACGAGAGGCCTAGGAGGTGGGAAGATTGGAAATTCACAGAAGTCAGGGCAACAAGCTGTACAGACTGTACTTTTGGAAGTTTGGACAGCCGTAGGTGGCCTCCCTCCCCCTTCACCCCTTCCCTAGGCTACGCTTCTTCACCTTCTTTAATTATTCCTTAGACCATAAAGGAGCATCACTTGGAGTAGTAATTCCCACGGGCGGGCGGGCGAGTGAGTGGGGGCAGGAAGGAGAGGGCCCCCTGTGGATCAGAAGCTGGGGGGTGGAGTTCGCATGGCATACTCCATCCCTCCCCCGGGGATGCTCGAGCACCTGCTTAGTGCAGGGTCCTCCACCCCTTTCCCTGTTACAACCAACTGGAATTCACCTCTGCCAGCATGGAGGGAGTGCTTCTGCCAGTGGCAGTGGTTGGTCATCAGCACAATCTGGAAATGGGGAAAATGTAGTCAGAAAGCGTGGACAGAGCGAGGGTACTAGTCCGAGCCCGGTCTCATGTTTTCAGTAAGGAAGTTGTGTCTCAGGGGGGTTGATGTGCCTGCTTCAGGGAACATAGCTCCCTAGCTCTGGGCTTATTAGGATTTGAGCTTCTTAACTTTTATCCTTATGCTTTCCCCAATCTGTGGAGAGATTAAAAAACAAAATTCAACTTGATGAATTTGAAGATTTAATTGGCTTTATTCAGTGACTCATGAATCTGGCAGCTACCATCCAGCACATGGAAAGGAAACCAGGGGACTGTATGATTTGGAAGTGGGACAAGGACATTATTGCAAAAGAAAAGAAAGGATTATTTCAGCTAAGGTCACCTTCCTTTTGGGGAATGGTAGATGTCTTCAGGCAGCCTCACCAGTGGTAATTCCAGAGGGTTGGGTTCAAGAGCTTGAAACTGTATCTAAATCTTGGTTTGCTGGCACCTGGGTGGCTCAGTTGGTTGGGCATCTGACTTTTGATTTCAGCTCAGGTCCTGATCTTGGGGTTTTGAGATCAAGCCCTGTGTTGAGCTCCATGCTCAGTGAGGTCCACTGGAGACTCTTTCTCTTTCCCTCTGCACCTCCCCCCATTCGTGCATGTACTCACGTGTGCTCTCTCTCTTTCTCTCTCTCAAATAAGTAAACAAATCTTAAGAAAAAAATCTTGGTTTGCTGTCCGTGGGGCAAGTGACTCCATTTTGGACCTACCTGTTTCATTTTTAGCAATTCCTTCCATTTAATTACTCTCAATCTGACTGAGGATGTGGTCAGAATTCAGGGCACTAGCGCCACTCTCAGTGACAGCTCTGTGGTCCTCAGTGTCACTGACCACCTGTAACTTTCAAGCTCAGGCTCACATTTCTAAGTTTGCCATTCCTTTCATTCTTTTTCTGGACTTCCAGCCTCAGGGAGATTGTTTCTTGTGGTTAGCAGCTGTGAACATGTATCTGAAGCCTTTGAGAGAGAGAAAAAAAAAAGCCTTTGAGAGAACACAACATGTGAGGGAGATTACTATGATCACACAGAGTAATTCCAAACATCTGGAGTGCACCCCAGAGTCATGGTTCCCAAGTCCCACGCCAATGAAAATTTAAAAAGTCAAGGAAAGATCCCATTAAAAGAGGCACTTTTTAGGTCCAGCGGCCTGCTCAGGGATTTTGTAATGGAGTTTCAACTTCCTCAGATGTGTTCTTCCAGGTGCAGCAGATGGTAGTAGCTGCAGCACAGACGTGTCCTTGTTCATCTGAAAGGTAATCACAGGCTATTCTCATATCAAGAACTACCTGGGCCAGAGAGTCTAAGGGTTTTGGCAGGGTCGGGTGGGTGGGGTGGGAGTGGTGGTGGTGGGGGACAGCTTTTGCCTTTACAGCACAGTCAGTAATCTTTTCAAGAATTAAGGAGAAGTTCCTGATCATAGCTTCATTTACATTTACTCCCAACTAGGGAAGTAGGGACCTGCCAAAGGAGTGAATGCTGAATCGTGAAAGCCTCTAGAAGATCCTTTCTAATCAACAATGCAGATTCAGGAGATTGGACCACTGAGGTGTCCCCATTTGCTTGTGAACACTTAGGGGCACCGTCAGATAACCTAAGAGGCATTGCCAGGCTATGCACTAGCCATGTAGGCATTCATCCACCCAAGGAGAACAATGATCACTACGGATAAAGATAAATCCTATTCGGGCCATAGACCACTCCTCTGAAGGTGAGGCTGTTCATGGACAGATCAGAGTTTCTAATGACAAATCCAGCAATCTGAAAAGTCTTTAGCAGTGGCTGAGGAGAGGTGGAAGATGGTATTATCTTTCCAGCCCAGAATAAAGGAAAGAAAGAAAAGAAGGAAGGGTTTCATGTTCAGTTCAAGTGGGAAGCCTTGATCTAGTGTCTGGGGCAGAACTAGTCCCCATCGATGTCGGCTATGGGAGGAAAATGAAAATGTTAGCATGTAGATTTAGACTCAGGACCCAGTCTAGTGCACAGGTTATACAACAAAACCTCAAAAACAATCAATTCTTCTCTCTACAATTATGCTCATTTATTACTAGAGATAATTCCAGTTAAACTAATTTATTTGTATTAAACTTGTCCTGATTATTTACATTAGTGCACTAAGAATAGTAATTGATCATATAAGCTCTTTTTAAGACTGCTTTGCTAGATCTTTTCACAAGGAACCTCAGATTGAACTCTTACAAACTTCTTGAGGCCAGGAAGCCATGCCAAGGACTCACTGTTAGATTTTGCCTACAATAATCATCATTTGGGTGAATTTCTATCAGTCAAAGCCTTAGTCATATAACCAATATTTCCCATTGTTTCCTATTACAAGGAGGATGGATTCTTATTGAACTTCTGCAAATAACTTATGCATGATAGTAACAATAGTGTCATGAAAAAAATACTTAAAAGTTTCCGAATTCTGGAGTAATTAGGTAGGGAGAGAAAGGAAATGTTTCATCTTTGTTTACAAAGGAGTACTTTACCAAATTGCTGTAAGACATAAATAGCTTATGAGAAAAAAGTTTCCTTAAATATGGAAAAACATGGGAATCCCTGGGTGGCTCAGCGGTTTAGAGCCTGCCTGCAGCCCAGGGCGCGATCCTGTTGTCCTGGAATCGAGTCCCACATCGGGCTCCCTGCATGGAGCCTGCTTCTCGCTCTGCCTGTGTCTCTGCCCCCCTCTCTGTGTCTCTCATGAATAAATAAATAAAATCTTTTTTAAGAATCTGGAAAAACAAAACATTAAGGAACCAGCAGTGTTTCCAATAAAAATTCATAGAAAGTTGTCACCATCCTCTTCAGTTCACTTAGTTCCATGTTATTAACATCTGTTCCACTTGAATCCAGTTTTTCCTGTCAATTCAGGAAATTCTTACCCAGTTCAGTTTTATGATCTTAAAGTTTTGTCAGAAGCCTGTACTTCTCAAAGTCCTTTCCATTAATTTCCTTGCAGATGAAGTACTTTTGCAAGGACACTTTTGCAAAGCATCAGAGTAAAATAATAACTCTCTGTAAATGACAAAAGACTAAAAAATGTCCATTATGAATGATCTGATGAGAATTCATTATAACGGAATTAACAAGGAAATTTGGTTATTTCTGTGCCACACAATATTTGAAGATAGTAACAGAATAATGACTGATAACTTTATATCAGGATGTATCAGATTTCTAGGAATGTCACACAGTTTTTGGAACACTTTATACCTAGACAAATGCAACATAAGGAAGGGTTATTATTTCTTATTATTTCTTATTTGACAATATTTCCCATGTATCTTAACATATTAAATAAGCCTAATTAGTTCAACATCTCCCTTTTCATAAGAGGAAAGCAAATCTTTTGAGAAGTTTCAGGGACCCTTTGGAAAACCCAAAGATAGTTCAAGGTCAAAAAGATTTTATTTAGAATTGGATTTTGGGAAGTTTATAAAAAATATTAAAAGTCTTAAAAAATATTTCATTTGTTTATTTTGAGAGAGAGAGAGAAAGAGAGAGAGACAGCAGGAGCAGAGGGAGGGGCACATGGAGAGGGAGAAGCAGACTCCCCACTGAGCAGGGGATCCTGGGATCATGACCTGAGCTGAAGGCAGAGGCTTCACCGATGGAGTCACCCAGGTACCCAAAAATATCAAAAGGTTTTAAAACACTTGGTAAAGTAGGATCATAGGTCATTGTGAAAAAATATTTCCTTAAATAACAAACACTTCACAGGCAAATACAGAAAGTTAAATAGTTGTTTAAAAATAATTTAGTCTTTTTAAATAATAGCATTAATACAGAATATTTTCCCTGAAATTCATTTGGGTTAGTTTCAATCTCACATTCATGAGAATTTAACTTATATAAGTGCTCAATTTTCTTTAAGCCAATTAAATAGAGCTCATTTACAAATTAATTTTGGCAATATCATCCAGAGACAGAAAACACCACACATCTATAAAACATATACATAGACAGGCATGAACTTATGGACAGACATAAGCAGAGACTCACTGCTTTTGTTCTCAAATTACTGCCATGAATGAAAGTTTCAAATGTCTTCTCCCCTTTTGCTTCTCTTCTGATGAGAATTACCTCCCTGAAGTTAGTATTTTATTTTATTATTCTATTTTTTAAGGTTCTATTTATTTATTTGAGAGAGGGAGGGAGACACTTGAGTGGTGACAGGGGCAAAAGGAGAGGGAGAGAGAGAGAGAGAGAATGAGCAGAGGGGAGGGGCAGAGGGAGAGGGAGAAACAGACTCCCCCACTGAACAGGGAGTCTGATGTGGGGCTCCATCCCACGACCCTGAGATCATGACCTGAGCAGAAGGCAGACGCTTCACTGACTGAGCCCCCAGGGGCCCCTAAAGTTGATATTTTATTTTATTTTATTTATTTATTTTTTAAAGATTTATTTATTTAATCAGAGAGAGAGAGAGAGAAAGGCAGAGACACAGGCAGAGGGAGAAGTAGGCTCCATGCAGGGAGCCTGAGGTGGGGTTTGATCCCTGGTCTCCAGGATCACACCCCAGGCTGCAGGAGGCGCCAAACCGCTGTGCCACCGGGGCTGCCCTAAAGTTGATATTTTATTTTATTTTTTATTTTTTTTATTTTTTTATTTTTTATTTTTTTAAATTTTCTTATTTATTTATGATAGTCATCACACAGAGAGAGAGGCAGAGACATAGGCAGAGGGAGAAGCAGGCTCCATGCACCGGGAGCCTGACGTGGGATTCGATCCCGGGTCTCCAGGATCGCGCCCTGGGCCAAAGGCAGGCGCCAAACCGCTGCGCCACCCAGGGATCCCTAAAGTTGATATTTTAAAGAATTGACCTGGATGAGAATATAAGAGTTCCCAGAGAAGGCCAGGCAGGACATTGATATCTCAAAGGCATGGGGAAAGAACTTTCTAGAAGGTTTGCTTTGGTGCTCTTAAGATCAGAATTTTTGCAAAGCTTACAGCCCTTCTGAGATCAATAGCGGAGGTTTGGGGTTGGTAAAAAATGTTGGTGGACTTTGAATTGTCTTAGAACTACACTTCTGGTTCTATAAAGACTACATTTGTAAAACAAGGACAGTTGTTTTTCAGGCCACCTCCTACATGATATCAAGTCTGAAATGCCCATCCATTTATGTTGGAATGTCTTCCTTTCTTTCCAGGTACATTTAGCCTAGGAGAAAAGTCCTTAAAAAATTCCCACCACACTCTGAAAATCAGCTTCCAATTTGGCCAAATTGCTAATCATAGAGTCACTAAATTCTTTCAAATGTCTTGTAAGGTTTCAGTGGGGGATAAACTGTACATACTTCTGGCAGCATTAAACAACCCATGGGACTAAGAAGTGTCCTCAAAGAGGGTGCAAAAGTCACCACCTTCCCAAGACCTAGAGTCACCCCTAAAGGTGACCAAAGGTAGAACCGACAGTCTGTATATCCCAGATAGAAATCCAGCCAAATTCTTAGGACACAAAACAAGACAAGCAAGAAGGCAGCAGCTGTCCCTGATGGAAGGATCAATAACCAGTGGACCCAAAGTTGATAAGGAAGGGATAATGTGAAATTTTATTTCTCTCTCTCAACTGAGTACCACAGACAGAAATTTGGGAGAGCTGACTGATAAAAATGTTCACCTTCACCCAGCTTCTGTTTTTCCAGGATCCCCTCTGTAAACTCCAGTATCAACCAGAATTTGGCAAGGTTTTCATTAATTTTAATTTTTACTTTCCCTTCATTGTTTAAGAGAATAACACAGCAGTTTATCAGACAATCCCTGAGAGGTTGGGTGGGGCCCATGTAGGAGACCTCCTCTGAAGGTAGATATGAAGGCATTTGAGTGCATGTTGAAGGATTTACACAAAACCTTTGAGGACAATCTCTTTTCTGGTGTCTCAGTCAGTTGCAAATAAGACACCAATTTTTGGGCCGCTTTTGATGATGAACCTCTAGGAGGGTATAATGGGGAAGTCTAAATGTTGTCAAAGGTACTTTTAGTGGCTTTTATTTTTCATTAGTCTTTTGCAGTGACACTTTCTTTTATTTATTTATTTATTTATTTATTTATTTATTTATTTATTTATTTTTTATCGGAGTTCAATTTTCCAACATATAGCATAACACCCAGTGCTCATCCTACCAAGTGCCCACCTCAGTGCCCATCATCCCAGTCACCCCAACCCCCCGCCCACCTCCCTTTCCACTACCCCTTGTTCATTTCCCAGAGTTAGGTGTCTCTCATGTTTTGTCACCCCCCTCACTGATATTTTCACTCCTTTCCCTTTATTCCCTTTCATTAATTTTTATATTCCCTAAATGAATGAGACCATATAATGTTTGTCCTTCTCCAATTGACTTCTTTCACTCAGCATCATACCCTCCAGGTCCATCCACGTTGAAGCAAATGGTGGGTATTTGTCATTTCTAATGGCTGAGGAATATTCCATTGTATACATAAACCACATCTTCTTTATCCATTCCTCTTTCGATGGACACCGAGGCTCCTTCCAGAGTTTGGCTATTGTGGACATTGCTGCTATAAACATTGGGGTTCAGGTGTTCCGGCGTTTGCAGTGACACTTTCAATAAAGCTATTTGGGAATCTTAAAGCCTTTCAGAAACTTCTAAAATAAATATCCCATTCTGTTTGTTTAATATGGGAATCTTTACTTACAAGTGCACTTCTTAATTGATCTTATCTATCTGAAACACTCCTCAAAATGGCAATTGTAATTCTAGGTTGTTTTTCATAAGATTTTACATTTTTGTAAATATTTTTGCTTCCAGGACTACACTTTTTTTTTTTAAATTTATTTTTATTTATTTTTATTTATTTATGATAGTCATACAGAGAGAGAGAGAGGCAGAGACACAGGCAGAGGGAGAAGCAGGCTCCATGCACCGGGAGCCCGATGTGGGATTCGATCCCGGGTCTCCAGGATCGCGCCCTGGGCCAAAGGCAGGCGCCAAACCGCTGCGCCACCCAGGGATCCCCAGGACTACACTTTTTAAGCATAAAATTAGCAAGTGTGCCAGAAGGTGTACTTACCTCTTTTAGAGTTTAAAGATCCTATTTCTTTTAGTTAAGCCCTTGGGCCTCTTGCAACCAAACAAATACATACAAGAGATGTGCCACTGGGTTGAGAGTTGTGTAGTGTTTTAGTGTACCTTGTTGCATGGAAACATTCTTAAGTTTGGAGAGTGACCTAATGTCAGTGTAGCCCATTCCATAACCAACTTATCCTAACTTGGGGTCTTTGAGTTGGTCCACCAATTTTTGTGTCTTTTGGCCTCCAAGATGCCTGTTAGCAATAGCCTTTATCTACACAAAACAAGGAAAGCAAATATGCAACCTTCATGTATTTGTATTGTCATTTACTGGGAGATGTTCCTGTGTCTTGGTCATAGGAAGACCCAGTGGTTCCTACCATTGGTTCCTGTGGAGCCTTGGAGTAAGGAAGGATCAACAAGCAAACAGCCAATGGGGCTATGGATGGGGAAACTCTGCATAAATGGGGAGTTACAGACTACCACTATCCGTTCTCATGTGGATCTTGGAAAGGAGTCAAAGGCTGGGAATTTCCACCAGTTGGGAATTGTGGTCTGAAAAGACAATTAGGTGAGGAGTTCCCTGCAAGGACAGTGGATCTCAGAGCTGAAAAGAACTTATCCACAGCCCTTTGAAATGGCAGAAGAGCCAGAAAACTTAAGACAGGTTCATGGGTACCACACCCATGATTCTTCCCCCACGTGTTGTCAGAAGTTTGCTTCAGATCCCACCACTGCCACCTAATCTGTCAAACAATGAAATCCACCTGAAAAAATGTGAAAATCTAATTGTCTCCTTGAATCATGAATCAGGCAGGATCCCATCTGTTAAATGGAAAGGATTTCCAAGGAGCTGTACAAAATGGAGGGGTTTTATAGGTAGGAAGAAAGGACAAAGGAAGTTTTTAGGAAAAAGTGGATTGTTTCGGGCAAGGTCACCTGCCTTTGGGGAATGGTGGGAGTCTATCAGGCAGCTTCACTAGCAGTAGCAGAAATTCCAGATGGATAGGCTCAAGGTCATGGTCTGGGAGAAGTTGTAGCTGCATCTAAATCTTGGTTTGCTGTCCGTGGGGCAAATGACTCCATTTTGGATCTGCTGTTTCTTTTTGGGCAGAAGATTTGACCAGGCCTTTAGCTGGGCTAAGCTATTGTTTTCCTTGAGGTAATGAAGTGCAGGTAGAGGGTTTTCATTCCTGCATGTTACTAACAAAGTGAGTCTGGGAAAAGTGAGTAAAGGGACAGAGCTAGTCAGGGGCCATGGTGTCCTCCATTCCTTCATCTGGTTCACCAGGCTGCTATAAACTGCTTCCTCTTCTGAGTGAGCTTCCTGACAACTCATGCTCAATGGACCCTTTCCAAATAGGTTCCTGGCCTTTAGTCTTTATGGAGACCACACTAATTAAGATTTCCGTAGCTTTACTTACTCATTGCCAAACCCAGAGATTCCTGTTCCCATCCCATCCCCAACCTCTCTGCAGGTTCTCTGACGGACTCTTGTGTCACTAGCTTCTCTGTGGGAAAGATACCAATTTACCCTGAAGCCAGAGGAGATTATGTCAGAGTCCCCCTGCACAGGCCTCCCAGCCCTTAGGAAGACCCTGCTCATTTCTCTCTGTGATTTTAATTCTTTTTTTTTTTTTTTCCATTGATGCCTTACCTTCACCTCCCAGCATGACCAAAGTATATCAGCTTCAGCCTCCACCAAACCTGGATCGGCTTCTCTTCATCTGGAAAATGCTTCCTGCTCCCATGGATTCCATTGTTGTCTCTCCACGAGTGATGTCTACTTAACACACATACTTTTGAAATGAGCTCTTGGTTCATTCCTAATGTGTTTTCTCTACAATGATGTCCCCTAAGGGAGATGCATGATCCAGAGTATGAGGCCCAGAGGGCAGTACCCTGTGTGCCTCCCACACAATCATAGCAGCTCTTCTTGAATGCACTTAATATGTTGGTGTTGTGCTTAATTTTGTTTGAAGAAAATATCCTAGAACTCATAGAAATTATGAAAACCATAGTTCCAAGTAGTCCATAGCTAGTATCTTAAATATTAATGTTAATAACAGGCTAATATATATGATTTTCCTCATAAGCATGAAATAATAATTTGTTATAATATCCAATTTTAAGAGATATCAGTGAATTACACAATGAATCAGCACAGTTCTCAATCTGATGGAGCCACTGGGTGAAACATGCAGCTAGGAGTATGTCATCAGAATGCAGTTTTTTCTTTTCTTCACATTTTGAGCATAGAGATTTGGCATGTTAGTGAAGCCATAAGGTTTTTACTCACACCACAAAGCATTCTTTTAACTAGAGATGAGATGGCATGCAGGAAGATAAAACACGAAGAATGGTGGTCAATGGGAACAAGTTACATCCGTGCTGCATATTATTTTACCCAAAGAAATTGAAAACACTAATTCAAAGGGATACATGCATTCTCATATTTATTGTTGCATTATCTATAATAACTATAGATAACTATATCTATAATACCACATCTTCTTTATCCATTCATCTGTCAATGGATATCTGTGCTGCTTCCATAACTTGTCCTGATGAGCACTGGGTGATACATGAAAGTGTCAAATCACTGTATAGTACACCCAAAACTTATATTACATTGTATGTTAACCATATTGGAATTAGAAAAAAAAAAGAAATATCACCAAAAAAGGAAGATAGAAAGAAAGAAAGGAAGAAAGAAAGAAAAAAGAGGGGTGGCCAATGGGAATGTGCTGTGTCCTGCAGAGCATCCAAGAGCAGAGTGGTAGAATTGTGTAAGCAGTTAGAGGTCTCCTACAAACTCTACACACACAAGGATTCAAGATGAAACTATACCAGAGGCCTTCAGTGTACACTATGTGTACATCAGCCTTATCTTTCTGAGATTGACCATTAGCTAGAAAACCATTTCATCCCCAGGGACCACATTCAATGGTGACAAAAGTGTCCGGAGGATCAACAGTGTCAGAGCATTTCCGCACAAGCTGAAAATAATGAACAAACAACAGGACAATGGAAAGATGATTGAGGATCATAAAAAAATGATGCATTGAAGTGAGTCAGCAATAGAATAAATGTGGTTTTAAAGAAACAACCTGCTACAGAGTACCCTACAAGGAGTGTGGCTCAAGGCAGTAATTTGCCCTCTGTACTCAGCATTGTCCAAGCTCTTAAGAGAGTAATAGACTCAATTTTTATTTCTACATTTTAAGAAGGATCCTAGGAGTACTATGTAGGGGGTGCTTCAAGTGGCAGAATGACCCCAAGTTTTGGGCACTGTCCTATGCTCAAGCAGTGGAGGGGTGTCATCTTGTTGAAGGACCCCTAGACTGGCTCTGAGAGGTGGGCTGTAATTGTGATGCACAAGCTTTCAGCACCTGCAGTCTGCTCCCCTGCCCTCTTCTTCCCTCACCCACTAAGCCAGGTTTCCAGCCTGCAGACAACCAAAGAGGTCTTCTTCAAAGACCTAAAATCATCAGTCTCTGGGCTACAGCTTCTAGTGTGGGTCTGGGGCTGCTGAGTAAAATCTTCCTCATTTTGGCTTGGGTTGGTGTATGTCAGGGGGTAGGAAGGAGGGGGAATTGCTAGCCTACTGGCAGGCTCCTCACTCATCTATCTTGAATAAAGCATAACCAACAACCCTGTCTGTAGGCACAGAGCTCCCAGCTTGCCTTTCCATTCAGAGAAGTTTATGGAGAGCCCATAGTAGCTCATTAGAACAAGCCACTGATTCTTAACATGTGAGCATCTCAGTATCCCCAGACTTTCAGGAGAAAATTGCTGACATAGAAGACAGAAATGGAGTTTCACAAAGACACCTCACCTTAGAGAAAACAGCCACAGACAAAACAACAGAAAATTACATTAAAAGCCTCAAAAAGATTCAAGAAGATATTGCATATCCACAATCTAAGAACAGGATGCTATTTACAAACAGGTAGAGAACAGGAAAGAAATTAAAAATATGACTGCTGAACTTAATGTCACAGAGGAGTTCAAAGATCAAAGGAGTCTTCCAGAACATGAGATGAGAGAGAGATGAGAAATACAGATGAGAGCTAAGCCAGGAGAGACAGAGTCATCAGCACGCAGCTGAGGAGTAAAGTGTCTGAGACTTGGGGCTTCAGGGCAAACTATGTGACTAAGACATAGCAGGAAATTTCCCAGAGCAGAGAGCCTGCCTCTGCCTCCAGGCTGAGGAAATCGGGCTGTGAGGAGCCACATTTTTTTTTTTTTTTATGCTTGCATGAAGTTTATTGACAAAGTACGTTCGGGTGGCAGACTCCACCTTGAACGTTGACTCAGACGGTGGTGTTTTCAGCATCAGTTTTAAGTTTCTGTTCTGTGAACAGGGGCAGTAGTCACGGTTATTTCTCCAGCAATACCGTAACTTCCAAAGGGAGTATGTTTGTCACCAGATCCTGAACCTTTTTTGGCTACATCTTCTACTGGGAATGCAACAGAAGGAAAAACTGGGCTTTGTGGCCTGAGGACATCTTGTCCACTTGTAGTAGGACTACCATTCTGGGGGTTTGGGCTATGTTTTTTTTTTTTTTTTTTAATTTTTATTTATTTATGATAGTCACAGAGAGAGAGAGAGAGAGAGAGAGAGAGGCAGAGACACAGGCAGAGGGAGAAGCAGGCTCCATGCACCGGGAGCCCGATGTGGGATTCGATCCTGGGTCTCCAGGATCGCGCCCTGGGCCAAAGGCAGGCGCCAAACCGCTGCGCCACCCAGAGATCCCTGGGCTATGTTTCTGGAATTTCTGATCTGCAGGAACAGCAATGGGTACTTGTATTGCAGCGTTATCTCTTCAAGGCATCTGACTGAGAAACAACAGCATGTCCAGGAAGAGGTTTCCAATCCTGAGCTTCCCGAACATTCGAGCCTACTAAAATAAAAGGTGGGGCACTGGTCTTCTTGCTGTCATCCATCATCACGTAAGTTGGAGAAGTAACTTTCGGTGGCTGCTGCAGAAACTGTGGATCCTTAGGATTAGATAAATAGGGGGTTGCTTGGGGGAAAGGCCCAGGTGCGTGGCGGTGATGGGTGACTCTGTTTATTCATATCAGTTAGACAATAAAGGGTCCACATGTTAGAGTATGGTGGTGGTTGTCCTGCTTTGCTTGCTGCTATGGCTAACATCAGCAGCAAACTGAGCTGGGTCAGCTGGCACATAAGCAAACTCTTGTGAGACAGCTGCTGGAGATGGTGAGGATGGTGGGGTCACAGCCTTAGGGGTAGATGGTTTCGGGCTGCCACCACAGGCTGCTTCGGGGGGTCTCTTCGGGCTCCAGGAGCACCTCTGCGTGAACTGATGGGAACTGAGTGGTTTTGTTCATAAACAGTGGTCCAGCTATATTGTCCTCCTCTGTGTCCGTAGATTTCTCTATCCGTGTAGGTTCTTGGGAAACTACAGATGTTTCTACCTGTTCTTCCATACTGGTCCGACTTCACCTGGCCAGTGGGAGTCTCAGGACATTTGGAAAAGGAACCCATCTGAAAGCCCTGGGAAGAAAAGACTAGATCACATGTGAGGATCTGGAACCAGACAGGCTTCAGACCCACAGCTAGAAGACACCTGAGGTGTCCTGCAGTAAAACAGCAAACTGCACGTGGCATTTTGCCCCCTCTCTTACAAGAACAAAAATAAGCGAAGACAAGGAGAAAGAGGAACACATTTGATCTCCACCAAAGCTAGACACAGTGAAAAGTCTACACCACTCGAGATGGGGAGGCAGAGAAAGCAGGACAAGGGAGGATGGAGATCCTGAAAAGCTGTGGTCACAACACTTGAGAGTAAGTGTCACATCCTAAGGGGATGGGGACAAGCATCGGGCATCACTGGGCATGGAGAAGCAGAACTCAGGCCACCAGGAAGAGTCCATGGAGAGGAAGGTAGACAGGGACATGGCACTGTGAATGCCCCATGCTGGCCTGCGGGCCGAGGTCAGTCACTCACACTAGTTGAGTGGCTAGTTGAACCTAGTCAGTTCATTCAGACTAGTTGAACCTAGTCTCCACCGCTCAACTTCCAGACTGAATTTCCCATAAAAATCTGATCCAGGGAGGACTCATTATACTTGAAGATGAGTCATAATCAGAAAGAAATCAACACAGGATCCACATAAGAATAAAGTAAGAATGAAAACTATAAAATAAAGAGAAAGGAAATAGCAAAACCAATAGCAAAACAGTGTGGACCAAACTGAAGAGTGAAAATGGACCAAACACATATCCAAACAGAAACATCACTCTTCCAAACAGAGAGATGCACAGAGCAAACCACAGAACTCTATATATGCTTAAAAGAACAGCAAGAAAAAATGCACTAAAATGTGAAATACATAGACAAAACCAAGTCTCACTGTGCCCTTTCTGACACTCAGTAAATGCCCTGAAATAAGTTCAACGATGATATTAAAATAAAAAGACTCTCAGGCTGAATCACAAAGCAAAATCAGAATTATGTTGTGTGAAAGTTGTGTGAAACAAGATTCAGAGGGTATGTAGGACCAGGCCTGGAAATTGGGGATTCAGAGGGTGTGCAGGACTGAGCCTGAATCAGACAGACTCAGGGGGTGTGCAGGACCAGGTCTGAATCAGAGGGACTCAGAGGATTGCAGGACCAGGTATGAACCAGAGAGTCAGTGCGCAACGAGAGGATGGGCATACTCTTAGGAGGCATAAGATCCTCAAAAAGCATTAACATATAGTATGGGTTTATTTATTTATTTATTTATTTATTTATTTATTGGACAGTTAGTTAAAAATAGCCAGAGAGGAAGATTCATGGTGGCAGGGTTATGCTGTCATATGAATGACAATAGGAAGCTCAGGAATAAGGGCAGCTATGTGGTGCAGTTGGTCAAGTGTCTGTCTTGTGCTCAGGTCATGATCTCTGGCTCCTGGGATTGGCCCCCAGGTCAGGCTCCTGACTTAGTGGGGAGCCTGCTTCTCCCTTTCCCCTCTCCCTTCCCCCTGCTCATGCTCTCTTTCTCTCTCTGTATGTCTTTGTATCAAATGAACAAATTT